>NC_057814.1:163861-187691 GCF_018294505.1 Triticum aestivum | reverse complement strand
CAGCTCATGGAACTGGTTCAAGAGGAGGTAACTGACCGGAGAAGTCATTGAAGGACAAATTCAGGACCTTTAGGTTCGAACAATTTGTGGGTGAATCAGGGATTATCCCTTGGAATGAATTGGAGCTCAGGTCAAGTTTGATCAGCTCATGGAACTGGTTCAGAGGAGGTAACTGGCCGGAGAAGTCATTGAAGGACAAATTCAGGACCTTTAGGTTCGAACAATTTGTGGGTGAATCAGGGATTATCCCTTGGAATGAATTGGAGCTCAGGTCAAGTTTGATCAGCTCATGGAACTGGTTCAGAGGAGGTAACTGGCCGGAGAAGTCATTGAAGGACAAATACAGGAGCTTTAGGTTCGAACAATTTGTGGGTGAATCAGGGATTATCCCTTGGAATGAATTGGAGCTCAGGTCAAGTTTGATCAGCTCATGGAACTGGTTCAGAGGAGGTAACTGGCCGGAGAAGTCATTGAAGGACAAATTCAGGACCTTAAGGAACGTTATGTTCCCAAGAGAAGGGTTGAGTTGACCCGACAAGTTTTGGCCAGGGAGTTCCAAAGCCGCAACCCGCCCTGGTTTCAGTGAGCTGCATATGACACCATTCCAGTTGCAGCAATGGATGCTTCGGTTCCAGTTCATCAAGGCACCTGTTGGATCGTGGGTGGACCTTTTGAATTGGAGCAACGAGAGAATGTCTGTGATGTTCGCATGAACAGTTGAGCAACGGACATTGCCAGCTCCATAAGACAGCAGCAGAAACGCCAGCAGAATTAGCATGTTGAGTTTCACGGATTGCTCAGACATGAGCCCCGTTCTACCTGCAAAAATATAAAGCACAAACAGGGCTGCTTACTTATCATGTTCACCGGCGGAACCACACGGCAGAACGTAAAGTGCTATCGAATTCGCCGAGGATCTAGGCATCCCGTGTGCCCACAACTAAAGTGATAGTAAGGCTACTAACCGCATAAAAATAACATGAGAAATTTACAATTGCGTACCTCTGCAGCTCAGCTCGACAGGAGCGCACAAAACGGCAGCTTGGCTTTGCCGGTGGTTTGTACTTGGATTTTGATGCTCAGCTGGCTCAGGCCCCGGCGGTTTAAATGCAGTTTTTACAGCAGGTTTGCGCCACACACGCCTTATCTTGACGGCTGTCCAGACTAGTAGTCCTCGAGTACCTTCCACCACTTGGGAAGTCTCTTGTTTCTTACCGCTTCTTGAGTTGGACAATATTGTTGCCACACGTCTACGTACTGCTTGTCTATACCAGACAATTAATGTATCTTCTGCGCTGCTGCGGAGGTTTCAGTACTGACAAGATTCGGCACACAGGCAACGGTTTGCCCGTTTCCAAATGCGTTTCAACTTGTAGTAATTATACCGTGCTTTTAGAACGTATTCTGCGGTCACGATTCATTTCTTGCTTTTCTTGGTCAAGTAAAGTTGTATGCATTCCATATGGACAAACATTTGGGTGCCCCGTTAATTGCCCACGGTAATTCTGATGGTGAATAGCAAAAGAAACTTTGGTTTGAACTCTGGTTTTTATAGAACCATCATCCGTTGAGAGTTGAGACGGTGAAAGACACTTTGGTTTGAACTATGAAGATAGGAAGAACTCATCTAGTAATTCTTAATTGCTTCTTGAGACCATGCTTGGGGTGCGTAGTTCAACAAAGTTAATGAACTTGAGTTTAGATCCGACCATTACTAGGAGGCGGGGCGGCGAGATTCTCAACCTGCTTTTGATATTTTCTCTAGTGGAATTGGCGGCCTTAGAGCATCTCCAATAGCTGCCCTATTCTAGGGCATGAAAAGTTGGTGGAAAAAAAATTTGGGCAGCCGGAACGCAGCCGAACCACAATTTGCATATACATATTGCACACAAATGCATCTCAAATGAATTTCAAACAAACTATAAATTATTGCATAGTTCAGCAAATTATTACATAGTTCATCAAATCCACAACATAAATTGTTCATGAAGCTCAACAACAAAGTTTAGCACACAAAGGAAACAAACATAGATTTTTTTTCTTTTTACCTTCGTAGATATTTCGTCGAACACCTAGTGTGCGAGCAGGAGAAATTCGGCCTGCGAGTCGTCGGTGGCTTGCGGCTGCCGGGAGGGGGTGGGCAACGGCCACCAGAAGTGCTCCCTCGACGTGCGGACGGTGGCTATGCGTCCGGAACTCGGAGACACCGCGCCGTTGCTGCCCAAATGTCGCTGGACCTCCGCTCGGCCGCGGCGGTGGGGCGACTGGCTGTGGAGGTCCGGCGGCCGCTAGGCCACCACGTAGGGGCACAGCCGAGCGGCCATGGCCACTACGGCGACGGCCGCGACAAGGGCGGAAGCCAAATCGGGGCAGGCGGCGGAGCGGCGAGGGCCGCGGGCGGCCTGAAGAGGGGCAGTGGGGTAGGGATATACTTTGGGGCGGGCGGCGGAGCGGCGGCGGATCTGAAGCGGCGGCGGCAGCGGGTGCGCGGATTAGGGGGTTTCCGGCTAGAGGCGGGTGAAAAACGGCTGTGCGCGGGCGATTTACGGCAGCCTTGCGTTTTTGCGGCAGCCGCCCGAGTGCCACCTATTTGCGGCATGCAGAGCCTCTTTTTTGGGCTGCCCAAAAAATTTGCAAAATTTTTGGTATTGGGCTGCTGTTGGAGGATTTTTTTGCCACTTCGTGCCCTAAAAACATCCTGTGCCCAATAATAGGGCAGCTGTTGGAGATGCTCTTAGGCACCCTCACGACCGGGATCTGGCTAGCAAGAAGGTACCAGTCGGTAGCAAGGTTTTTTTTCGGTCGAGAAATCCGGAAACTGACCGGTTTCTGGCCCTTCCGCGGGCTACCAAAAATGGGCCTACCGCCCGAAAGAATTTGAACGAATTTGAATTTAAATGCTAAGATAGTAGCAAATAACGTACGTATGCTTGTGTTAACGTAAGTTAGCCCTTGGCGTGGTGGAAATGCGCGTACCCTTCTACAGCGAGGTCACGGGGTCTATTCCCACTTCGCGCAAGAATTTTTAGCTGTTGGGGTTAAAAAATCAAATGGTACTCCTAAACTTAATTGGACCGTCTATTCCTTCTAATCTAACGATTTGTACATCAACAATCTAATTCAGAGTACTACTCTACACCCACGGATTTGGGGACTTGGCAAACACTTTGCCGAGTTCTGCTCTCGGCAAACATGACTCAGCTGAACCCTGCCAGCAAAATTAATTTTGCCGGGTTCTTTTCCACGGTTACTCAGTAAGCACCTTGGCAAACCTTTGGCGAGTGCAAAAAAAGTGTATTCAGCAAACTAATGGCATAGACGGTACGGACCGAACGGGGCTGGCCCCACGTGTCACGGTGCTCTGCCGAGTGTCGCACTCAGCAAAGGGTTGAGCAGAATTAAAATAAATGGCCGCCGCCGGCGCGGTTCTTAGGGTTCCGCTCAGGGCGCACGGCATGGGCGTGGCGTTGACGGTGATGTAGGACCTCAACGCGAGCCCGCACGGCAGCTCCACCACGCGCCCCTTGCCCCGCAACTCCTGCTCGCTGGTGACGGAACTTAAAAATCCCTTGAATCATAGAGAAATACACACAAAAACAAACAAGTTTAATGAATTTTTAACATGGCTACAAAATAATATGATTATCTTAGCAACTTAGCTTAGTATTGTATTAGTACTGGACAATTGCTTATAGGGTCTAGTTGAGTGCATGTGTGGTAGTAGAAGTTGGGCCTCAAATGATCCATTCTGCTCATTGTGTATTGTTTGATGGTTGGGCTACAAAGCAGCCATAGGCCTATAGTAAAAACGAAATTCCATATGGAAACGGAAAGTTCCGTTTTCACGTCTGTTCCACCGGAAAACACCGTTCCGTTTTTATTTCCGTTTCCGCATAAAAAATTCCATTTCCATTTCCGTTTTGCAAATTTCGTTTGCGTTTTCATATTTCCCCTCCGTTTCCATTTTTCCTCCGGAAAGCGGAAAGTTTCCACTCCATTTTCATCCCTAAGGGTACGTCATAACTTTTGCGAAACCTTTTCAAATTTTTATTATAGCCTCTAGGGATCATATAATGACACTATGCTAAGTTTCATGTTTCCAACTACTACGGCTTGAAGGGTAAAATGATAGCTTTGTCTGTGTCATTTAACGCGAGTCTCTATGTGTGGTGACGCCGCGGCGTCCGACGATGCTGATCTGGTGATGGCACTGTCGAAACCATTTTCTTCAGTCTTGATATGGCGTTTGGTATTGACAGCCTGAACATAATTCATGGCAAACACAAGTATCGATCTATCCATGCACCAAACAATACAGTACATGCCAAGCAGTCGTAGCAGGCATATATAGTAATGGATCTACTCTCTGTTCGTTCCTAATGATGAAGCTGTAGATATGTGTGGAGTGTGGACTGGTTGTCGTGCTGCAGCCAGGCCTGCGTGAAACGTGAAAGATTAACTAGCTAGGCATGGGGAATAGGCGGCGAGGATGCCAGGTTGAGACTGGAAGGATGCCATGGTTGACGTGGTTATGATTAGATGAGGCGAGATTAAGGATAAAATTTCCTTTAATAGCAAGACAAAATGACTAAGATACCCCGTAAAATAGATGACCAGTTTTACAGCGTCATCACGTCCACACACCTGCATCTAATCTGAAATTCTCACGCCTTATCTCCAGCTTGACCTCAGCTCGAGTCCGTCAACCTTGTCAGTTACCGTTCCGGTTTTTATCTCGCCACCCACCGCTGCCGTCGCTGTCTGAGCCTCGAATCCCAGGGCGCTGCGGCTTGTTCAGGGCCGGTCCTGAGTTTTTAGGGGCCCGGGGCGAAAATAAAGCTCAGGGGCAGCTCGGGGGCCCTTATTATATATTTTGTGTGCGGATATAGGGGCCATAACATAAGCAACACAACAATTATAGTAGTATTGCTGTCTGTATTTTTTATAATAAATCTAAAAGCAAGATTGATACTATGATATATAGTTTATACACACAATGCTGAAAATAAACAAATTTGCATGAAAAGTTTGACAGTAAAAGCCATGCATCATGTTGACGAAGATAAATTACTTAATTAGCAATAAACAAAGTGATAATGATCACCTATTAAAATGGCCGGAGAAAGGAAATTGCGTCAGCCAAATTTGCATCAAAATTTTAGCCTAAATCAGCATGATCTCCTGCAATCGCCGGTGATCTCCCGCGATTTTGGCCTGCATGCAAATCATCGCAGGGCAACTTTTCAGCGGCGATTGTGCCGCAATGCGGCCTTTTCTGCTGCGATTTAAAATCATGAATATGATAATACCTTGGATCGGTTGAATCGCTGCTGGTTATTGTCTGATCCGGCGCTTGGCGATGACGCGATATGTATATGCGTCTGCGGCATGCGCTCGGCGATGTGCATGAGCGTGTGCGTGCTGGGTGATGGCGCAATCTGGCGCTGGCCTGGAGTAGAGATGGAAGAACAGAGTTCATCCATGAAATAGCGACTCGCGTTCGCGTCCAGAGATGATGATCGTGGCTGGGGGATACTCGAAGACGTGAACTCACAATCGGATCTCGGAATTAGATGGGAATTAGGAAACTGGACGGGCGTCACGCAATCAACTCGTACGAGCCTATGACCACAGGGGCCCTCACCGAAGGAGTGGATGTGCTCGTGCGTGGATTACCAAGCTGCGTACGGTGACTGCCTGCCCAGCGTACGTAGGGCTAGCGCGTAGCTTCGACAGCTCCGGGCGTGGGCTAGCTAGCTGACTGCGACATCCGCTCGTCGTAGGCCTACGTACGTACCTAGATGGGGGCCCCTGGACACTGGGGGCCCGGGGCGGCCGCCCCTCCTGCCCCCCCTTAGGGCCAGCCCTGGGCTTGTTCTACCCGATACTTTTCAGCCGGAATTGGACAGAGATCTTTTGTGCCAGTGTTGCGACATGTCTCGGCGATTTCGACGTGGACGAACGAGCATGTGGAACGGTTTACTGGTTCAAGATTCTCGTTCTCGATTGCCTCCAGAGGGTATTGTGCGGACATGGCTCGTTTCTTTGTGTTTCCTCGATAAGTATCTATCTGTTAGAGCGGGTCCAGTTTGCCTAGGTTTTTTTTGTTGGGCACTCGGTAAATTTTAGAAAATAAAGCTCCTTTTCTTGTCCTCATGGTGTCAATAGAGACAAGAGACAACAAGATTACATGCGCCCTGGATCTGTCTCACATTCTGAGTGTATTATTTGCACTACATGTCTCTAGGTAAACTGAGCTGCACAACCTTGCCAAGGAGCATCTCCCCTATTGCTGGATCACGGGATGAATCTCCAGCATGGGAGGAAGGCGCCCCGCAGAATGGCCAAACCGATGCGCGGTACGTGACGAAAAGTGTACACCAACTCCTCAGACGTACGTGCACGTGCCCATCCTTAAAACTCCAGCGGCCTGTAACCACCGTTGTACGGGCAAAAGAACGATGGTACGTACGATACAAACCGCTGTTGTGTCCTAGTAGAATCTAAGGACGTGTCTTGTCCTGGCTCGGCATCCTAACCATGGGCGATCCGTGTGTGCTGTACCTCTCGAAGGGGAAATCAATTATTCGACAATAATGATGTCGGAGAACATGCATGCAGATACAGCTCGGGCTAGGCGGGAGTGGGACACGTACCAAAGGGGCATCACAACCGCTGCTACAGATACATGCTGTGGTTGTTTAGTGAGTAGTTTCTCAAGGGTTAAGTTTTTGGTATTGACGTAACCTTCTAACAATGGTTGTGGCCATAGAATGTAGCATTAATTCAGTTGTTAAGCTAATTATAAACGCATAATAATAGCAATCCGGTGCGACAATGGTTAATCGGTCATTGGTGGTCGGCGGAGGAACACTTCTGTATAATCTGACAAAAAAGGAACATCAGTGCCATGCCATTTCTCAGTATATGTTTTCCGTAACTGGCAGGAATAGTTACTGCAATGTTTTTTGTTCTAGAAACACAAACGCCAACATAAAGGATTTGAACTCACGTGGACTAGTTTCACCATAAAGAATCTAATCATCTGAGCTACACTCAGTTTGTAGTTACCACAATGTTTTCATGTGTGCAATTCTGTCGCCAGCGGTCCTACACTCTCTTAAGAATTAATCGGCAAAAGTTACCTACATAATGACGTAGATAGAAACAGCCACAGCAAGGAACGCATGGTTCTAGAAAAATAGTTTTTTCTCTTATTAATTACTAGTTTCAGCAGGTAAGTACGAATACATAAGTGCCATTTTTTCTTCACCTTTCCTCTTACATAAACGATCTGATTTCATTGAATACTTACAAATCAGAAAAATGAAACGGACAAAAAAAAACAAGAACCATCGGTACAACCAAATGTGAAAACAATGTCTTCCAAAGTTGCGTCGAATAGTAACTTCCTATTTTGCATCGTAATGTTCTTCCATGATTCATACCAACTGTTCAAGAGCCAAGATCTATGACAAAATAATAATAATGGAACTATAAAGTCGTACGAGCGGACGGCCCATATACCACATACCTACTTGGGGCTGGGCGGCCCACGTAACTACTTGGTTCAATGCTAATTTGTTTTTTTTCTTTTGTCACTTTCATTTATTTTGTTTTTCTATTCTCTGTTGTATTTATAAGTTTTCATAGAATTTTGTTGAATATTTTCTATGAGATACATGTGAACAACTTTGCAACACATGAGCATCTCTTTTAAAATACATGAACAATTTCTTATAGACAAGATCATTTTTATAAAAACACAAGAATCATAGGTGGAATTTTTTTACATGAATACTTCTTCTAAATTATAATAAATATTTTAAAAATATAAAAAATATAAATGACAGATTTGTTTAATATGTACATATTTTTTATAAACATAATCATAGGTGGAAAATTTTAAAATAAAAGCATTTTTTAATCTTTATACACAAAAAACAAATTCTATTTGTTTAATGGACCATATACCGGTCCATATGTGATCGCTGCGCAAGCAAAGCTTGCCCTATGTCTCGCTAGAAACAAGGGTCCTCTTATGTGACAGTTAGTTAGTGCGTGATATAGTCGGCCACGCGCACATGCGCCACTAATTTGGCCGGCCCAGTCGCGTCTCACGCTGTGACCGATCCTAGGGAGCCACCTTTTCAAGACTAAAAAAACCTTTTCAAGTGATTTTTTTCTTTTCTTCGGTTTTTTACGGTTGTTGAGTCTTTTTTTTGTCATAAAGTTGAACTTTTTTTAGTTACACAACCTTTTTTAAATGAGTAAATATATTTCTAAAATTATTTGAATACTTTAAAAAAACTACATGAACATTTTTAAAATTACACGACTACCTTTTAAAGGACATATATTTGAACATCTTTTTAGTTACAAGAACATTTTTAAAATTGCATGAATACTTTTTAAAAGTTCTTATATTTGAACATTTTTTTAGTTACATTAACATTTTAAAAAATTACATGAATGTGTTTTTTAAACTACATGGTTTTCTAAATGCATGGAAATTTATAAAATGTTCTTCGTGTATTGAAAAATATTCACCGTGTATTTTTAAAAAAATCATCGTGTATTCGGGAAATAAATTTTATACACGCATGAAAATGTATTTTTTACTAAAAATGAAAAATGAAAAAATGAAAATAAAATGGCGGATGAAAAAAGGGAATCCATGGGAAAACCGGAAAAACCAAACAGAAACAGGAAGAACGTGGCCTAAACTGGAAAAAACGAAAAAGAAACAAAATACCGTCAACAAAACCCCGGCTGAAAACCCACAATTGGGCCTCCCCCAGGAGATCCCCGTGTGTGTGTCAGTTTGCCCTAAGGTATTTACCTTTTTATGAGAGAGAAAGGTAGGATTTACCTCGTGGCTTCAGTGCCGCATTCCTGGTGCTCATTTGGCAACGTTTCTTGGGCTAAAAATAAAATGGCTGTTGACAGCCGTTTTTGGCATGGTAGAAAATGTATGTTGTGGGAATTACGTGTTGTATTCCTCGGGTGCAAAAGCACGTATATATGATGTACAGGAGTGGGCCACGACCTCAACTATACAAGACAACTAGGAGGTGGGCCCAATACACAGATATGCACAATACATATACTCAGCACCCCCCTGCAGTCGAAGCGGCACCGCTGCTGACACAAAGACTGGACCGAAACTCCTCAAATGACGCCGTAGGCAAGCCCTTGGTCATGATATCTGCAAATTGTTGGGAAGTAGGGACGTGTAAAACACGAATATGGCCAAGGGCCATCCGTTCCCGAACAAAATGAATATCCAACTCAATATGCTTGGTCCGTCGATGATGCACCGGGTTAGCGGAGAGGTAGACCGCCGAGACGTTGTCGCAGTAGACCACCGTGGCACGGTCGGCAGGGCAAGAGAGCTCCTGAAGCAGCTGGCGAAGCTACGAACACTCGGCGACGACGTTGGCCACCGCACGATACTTAGCCTCAGCACTGGAACGAGAGACCGTAGGCTACCGCTTGGACGACCACGAGATGAGTGAAGGTCCAAGGTAGACACAATAGCCCGAGGTGGAGCGACGAGTGTCGGGGCAGCCCGCCCAGTCTGCATCGGAGTAGGCGGTGAGGGCGGTGTCGGCGGAGGCGTGAAGCGTGACGCCAAGATCCATAGTGCCACAGACATAGCGGAGAATCCGCTTGACAGCGGCCCAGTAAACGTCCCGAGGAGCATGCATATGGAGACACACCTGCTGCACGGCATACTGGATCTCTGGTCGAGTCAGAGTGAGGTACTCGAGAGCACCAACGATAGACCGGTAAAAAGCAGCATCCGAAGCAGGAGAACCATCCATGGCAGAAAGCTTGGCCTTCGTATCAACAGGCGTAGCGGCGGGCTTGCAGTTAAGCATGCCAGCGCGCTCCAGGAGCTCATGAGCGTACTTCCGCTGATGAAGAAAGAAGCCATCCGGACGGCGCACCACCTCAACACCGAGGAAGTAGTGCAAAGGACCCAAGTCCTTGATGGCGAACTCAGCGCGAAGACGAGACGTGAGCTGACTGAGAAGACCAGTACATGCCATGAGGATGATGTCGTCGACATAGAGCAGCAAGTAGGCCGTGTCGGAGCCTTGGTGATAGACGAAGAGCGATGCGTCCAAGCGGGTGGAGCGGAACCCAAGCTGGTGTAGAAATGCCGCGATGCGCTGGTACCAAGCGCGCGGAGCCTGCTTGAGTCCGTACAAGGACAGCGAAAGCAGGCACACATGGTCAGGAAGCGCCGGATCAACAAACCTGGTGGGCTGCTGGCAGAAGACCTGCTCCTCGAGGTGACCATGGAGGAAGGCGTTGGAGACGTCCATCTGGTGCACCGGCCAAGCACGGGAGACCGCAAGGTGGAGAACCGTGCGTATCGTGCCGGGCTTGACGACCGGAGCGAAGATGTCGGTGAAGTCGATGCCAGCATGCTGTCGGAAGCCATGAACAACCCAACGCGCTTTATAGCGATCAAGGGTACCATCGGGATGGACCTTGTGTTTGAAGACCCACTTCCCGGTAATCACGTTGGTGCGCCGGGGACGGGGACCAAGCTGCCACGTCCTGTTGCGCAGCAGGGCGTCAAACTCCTCTTGCATCGTAGCCATCCAGAGCGGGTCACGAAGAGCAGCTCGAATGGAGGATGGCAACGGCGATGGCGTAGAGGTGGATGCCGCATGGACGTAGTCATCCGAGGCGTAGAGCGAGTTCGGGCGAAAAACGCCCGCACGGGCGCGAGTGACCGGACCGGCCACGGGAGAGTCGGCCGCAGCTGGGGCCGGTGACGAGAGCGCCGGGGGCGCCATGGCCGCAGGAGCCGGCGGGGCCGCGGGAGCCGCGGGGGCCGGAGGGACCGCGGGGGCCGCGTCCGCGGGCGCGAAGACCGCGGGAGGGGGCGCCGGGGGTGCCAGCACCGGGGCCAGAGGGAGCATGCGGGGCGCGCGCCTCAAAGCCAGGGGCGGGCCAAGGACGGCGCGCGAGCGTCCTGGGAGAGGCGTCGAAGAGCCCGCATCATCGGCGGCGGGAGGAACAGCCGGGGGTACCTGCTGAAACGGAAACACATGCTCATCAAAGTAAACGTGCCGGGAAGTGAACACACGGTGGGAGACGGGATCGTAGCACCAATATCCCTTGGAGTTAGAGGGGTAGCCGATGAAGATGCAAGTGACAGAACGTGGTGCAAGTTTGTGAGGAGCAGTGTCGGCAGTGCTAGGATAGCAAAGGCACCCAAAAATACGTAAGCCATCATAAGACGGGGGTGTACCAAAGAGAAGATGGTGAGGTGCATAGTTCCACCGTGGGCGGCAGGGTCGAAGGTTAAGAAGAAGGGATGCAGTAGCGAGTGCGTCCGACCAGAAGCGAGGCGGCACGTTAGCATGAAACAGGAGCGTGCGAACACAGTCATTCAGAGTGAGAAGGACACGTTCGGCTCGACCGTTCTGCTGTGAAGTATACGGTCATGTGAGACGAAAAACTGTGCCATGGTGCGACAGAAAAGTGCGGAAAGCAAGATTGTGAAACTCTATTCCATTGTCAGTCTCAAGAGCAAGGATGGGACGCCTAAACTGCATGCTGACATAGGAGTAAAAAGCCGTCAATGTGGAGAGTGCATCCGACTTTCGTCGCAAAGGAAAAGTCCACACATAATGAGAATAATCATCAAAGATAACCAGATAATATAAAAAGCCCGAATTACTAGGAACCAGAGAGGTCCACACATCGCTATGAATCAACTGAAACGGAAAAGAAGCAATGGTGGTGGAGTTATTAAACGGGGGACGAACATGTTTGCCGACACGACATGCATGACAAGTGTGATCCTTTATCTTATTACAACTGAAATGAAACTCCTAAGAATATGACGAAGTATGACGGGGTTGGGACGACCCAAACGAGCATGCCAGAGATCGACACCAGCGGAGAGAGCAACCGGTGCGGTGGTGGTGGATGAAGGCGAATGCACGGGATAGAGCTCGTCGGGGCTGTCACATCGGTGGAGTACCATCCTGGTTCGAGCGTCCTTAACACAAAAATCAAGCTCGTCAAATTCAACAGTGACAGGATTTTCACGAGTGACACAATGAACGGAAATAAGATTCTTAATAAGTGTAGGAGATATGCCCTAGAGGCAATAATAAATGATATTATTTATCTCCGAGTTCATAATTATGTTTATGTTCCATGCTATAACTGCAATGATTCTCGAGTCTACAATATCCACGAGGCTCGGAGGAAGACTCAAATGCACGTGTGGAATAATAAACGGTAAAAAGTATTCCTAGTCTGGCCTCTAAGACTAGCTCAAGTGTTGCATGATGATTCTGTTTTCCTGGTCATGGGCATGTCTATGCCAGCAACTTTGAGGGCACAATGTTAAGAGAACATTTCTGTTGAATCGACCCGGATTGATGTTATGCTATGAGATTCATTCGTCACAAGTTTATTGGTACATAACACAGAGATGGTTAACGTTTGCATGATTCCTTAGACCATGAGAGTATCGAGTTTCTTCATGCTTGCTTCATGAACTTTGGGGTTTGTTAAACGTCATCCGTAAATGGGTGGCTATTACGGCGGCTTACGGGTTCATGGAAAAGTGTGTCAAGTAACTTGATAGCTCAAGATTGGGATTTGCTCCTCCGACGATGGAGAGATATCTCTGGGCCCTCGCGGTGTTACGGTATCCATCATCGTCTGGCCAGACACTTTGTGATTTGATCACGGGGATGCCGGAACACGATAACGAGAAAAGAGAACAATACCGGTAACGAGGTAACTAGCATAGTGGACAAGTTGTTGATCCACGGGAATGCCAACATGTCTCACCTCGGGTATTTGTAACATATCGCGAAGCAACAGGAATAGCACACGGCAACTGGAGGTTCAATCGAATATTTATTCGTGTGGGTATAGGGGTCAATATGGGTGTCCACGGCTCCGATGTTGATCATTGATCGGAAGGGGTTCCGGGTCATGTCTATACTTCACCGAACCTATAGGGTCACACGCTTAAGGGTCATCTATCTGCTGAATACTAGACAGGGAGTCTGAGAGAAAATCACCGAAAAAGTTTCGGACACCGAAAAGTTTCGGACAGCGGAATCGTACCGCAGAGAGAGGTCACCGGATGAGTTTCGGTGAAACCGAAAAAGTTGTTTCGGGGTATGCCATTAAGTCAAAATGGTTTCGGCACATGCCTGATAATTCTTGGAGGGTGCCAGAATCATTCTGAAAACTTTTTGGAATTTTCAGAAATAAAAACCGAAAATGTTTCGGAGCTGCCGGTACCGCTTTGGCTGTTTTTCGCAGATGAAATTCACTAATCTGAAATTGTTTCAGAACGAATCCAAAATCATTTTAGTGGGTACTGGAATTATTCTAAGACCCACAGAAATATTTTCGGATTTAGTGGACGCGAAAAATTGTCTTCATGAATAGTGAAAACGCATTCTTGTTTGCTTTTCGCAGATGAAAATCACTAAACCGAAATTGTTTCGGAACGCGTTGAAAATTATTTTAGTGGGTACTGGAAATGTTCTGAGCCCACATAAATATTTTCAATTCGAATGGACGCTGAAAAATGTCGTCATGAATAGTGAAAGTGCTTTTTGCTTGGCTTCTTGGAGAAGCCACCTTGAGGGCCTTTTTGGTATTTCCCCCCTTGGCTTCTTGGAGAAGCCACCCTTGGGCTTGGCCTATAAATAGGGGTGGAGGGGGCTGCCTAAAGGATGATCCCTTATCACATACATGCCATTGCAATGATCTGGCTTCTTCTCTCCCTCCCAGCGAAATAGTTTCGTAGAGCCGAAAGGCTGTCTGGGTTCCGGCAGGAACTAGTTCTGGACGGCGAAGCCCTGCCGGATAGCTGACACCGTATGTGTGCAACTCTGTAGAGAGATCGTAGTTTCGGTCTTAGTTCGTGAGTGCCTCCCGAAGGGCTGTCCGTGTGACCGTCCGAGTTTCGAAGGTCCTCCCGAAGGGCTGTCCGAGTGACCGTTCGAGTTTCGAAGGTCCTCCCGAAGGGCTGTCCGCGACACCGTCCGGGGGGCTGTTCGACCGCCTCCCGGAGGGCTGTCTGAGGAGCAGATGAGGGTATACATCCTCGCGGTTGGGAGGTTGTAAATCCTAGCTGCGGGGATCTGCACCGCCGATCGTCATCGACTCTACTTCCCGCTGCGCTACGAGTCGGTAACGAAAAAGATCAAACCATGTATGCAGTCTCCATAGTGGTCCTGGGCTGGTGCGTAGGTCGGAAAATTTTTGTTTTCTGCTGCGTTCCCCTACAATAAGATGAGGAGACACAAGTATCTTAGACAAAGATATAGGCATGGAATTAGAAGGAAAAGAAGTGTGGCCGACGTGTGTGATGGGAAGTGTGGAACCGTCGCCGACAATGATGCGGCGGTCCGTGGTGACGGGAGTGAAGGAGGCAAGATTATCAGGATGAGCAAACATGTGAGCCGTAGCCCCGGTGTCCATGTACCAATCACCGCCTCCAGTATAGTTATTCGGCTTAGGAGCGGTGTGCAGTGCGGTGAGGAGCGCCGGATCCCAAGGTGCCGGCGAGGGGGACGACGGCACCATAGGGATGCCGTAGCCGCCGCTCAGCTGTGGCGGTGGGTACCCTCCATAGGGCTGCGGAGCCGCGTAGTACGCCTGGTGCGCCGGTGGGCGCGGCACGGGAAGCGTCGGTGCAGGAGCCCGTGGAACCGGCATGGTGTACGCATGGACGACGCCAGTCCAGGGGTTGTAGCCAGAAGCCCATGGGGGCGGCACCTGGAGCTGCTGCTGCTGTTGCTGACGGGGCTGGCCGGCCTGCTGCGGCTGCTGCTGCTGACCGCCGCGGCGGCCACCGCACCGGCCCCCGCGGCGCCGTTCGGTGGGAGGGGCAGGAGGCGCTGGCGGGCCGTACGGCAGCAGGAGGAGCCTCGGCTGCTGGGGCGCCGGGTACGGCGGCAGTGGGGCCGGATAAGGCACCGGGTGACGCGGCGGCTGCTGGGGCAGCGGGAGGCATCGGGGGCCCGCCGCGGGTGGTACCGGCGGCGAGGGCGGAGTGGATGGCCCGCGCCTTCACCTGCTTCATCCGCCGCTCCTCCAAGCGGAGGTACGCAACGAACTTGGCGAAGGACGGGTTGGGGATGAGGGTGAGGTTCGCCGCGGCGTTGCCGAAGTCCTCGTTGAGCCCGGCGGTGAGCGTGCTGAGGAGGAGGTCATCATCGATCTTCGCACCAATGTCACGGAGCTCGTCAGCGAGAGTCTTAAGGCAGCGACAATAATCGTCGACGGAGGAGTTGTCCTGGTGGCACCCAAAAAACTCTTGCTGCAAGAAAACGCGACGTTGGAGTTGGTTGTCGGTGAAGAGCCCGTTCAGTTTGGTCCACACGGCGCATGCATCATCACCGTCCTGCACGACCGTCTGAAAGAGGTCGGGCGAGATGGTGAGGAAGAACCACCGGGTGATCGTGGTGTCGATGGTGGACCAGTCATGGAACTCGGGGACGAGGCTGGAGTCGACGGTGCCGTCCACGTGATCAATGAGATGATACTCCCGGAACACGAGGGAGAACTAAGTCTTCCACGTGTAGTAGGAGGAGTCCGCCTGAGAGAGACGAACCGGCACCCGCTCATAGATGTTCAGGTTGCGGATGTCGTTGACGTTGGGAGGGTTGGCGTCGGCGAATGGGTTGGAGTTGGTGGATGCAGAAGACGTAACGGATGACATGGCGAGGCTCGGCGGCTCGGGTGGGGCGGCAGCAGCAGGAGGTTTCTGGAGACGCGGGTGGTAGCAGCAACTGGCGAGGCGATGCGGGCAGCGAGCGAGCGATGTGGGCTGGCGGGGTGATGCGGGCAGCGGGCGACTGGGCGGAAGTGCGGGCGGGCGGGATCGGGCGACTGGGTTCGGCAGCGGGCGGGATCAGGCGGGCTTAGGGGGTGGCTGAAGGAGCACGCGCGCGGCAGGGAGAGGGATGAGCGGCGGCGGCGGCGACGCGGAGGAGGTGCGCGAGCGGCGACGGCGCCGCGGAGAAGGCGCGCGGCGGAAGATTAGGGTTAGAACCCGGAAACTGATACCATGTATGTTGTGGGAATTACGTGTTGTATTCCTCGGGTGCAAAAGCACATATATATGATGTACAGGAGTGGGCCACGACCTCAACTATATAAGGCAACTAGAAGGTGGGCCCAATACACAGATATACACAACACATATACTCAACAGAAAACATATTTAAGATGACTTCAAATGAAAAAATTCCAACATGTGAATCTCTGTATCATCTAAAGGAACAACTTTGATTTTTGGGTCATCTCGAGAGACAAAACAGTGTGTTGTTGAAGTTTGCCCCAGGATATTTTTTACCATTTTGCAGGCCAATTTGCTCCCCCAAATATGACCTTTGATGGAAACATGTATGAAAGGATAATTGTTCACCAAGTCCAGCTAAACAATTTCTCTTTTGAATTCATCGCGATTTGAGGTCATATGCGACTTGCACGAGGCGCCAATTGAACGACACACAATCGAACAATCAATCTACCACTTTTTTACCTTTACCTTTTCCTTCTCACTTGTTCTTCTTCTTCCATGTTCTTCGTTTGTTCTTCGTGTTGGAGGGCAGCGATCCATGAGGCCCTAGGGGCGATCAGGTCGACCTAGGACAGCCCTTAGCCGCTGCACGCCCCGATGGGGTCCCTCCCGGGCGTGTGGGGTTTCGGATTTACAAAAGCGCCCGCCGAATTGCTTGTGTACTGTGCTTCCGGCCGGGTCTCCTTCGACGTGAGTTGCGGTGTATCACCCCCGGCGTCGAGGGTATACGGTGCTGTGTTCATGTGCGAACACACCTTTTTGGCGACTCCGCTGGGAACGAATCTTCGAACGATCTCCAGCCTGTTCTTGCTACGAAGAGATCGTCATCAAGTTGCTGCAGTCTACGAAGGTAGTATGAATACTCAATTCGCCTTTGTAGATGCAAAAAACTCATATGTTGTTGCTAGATCCCTTAATGAGCATAACGTATCGGCTAGCCCTAGTTTTATCAATCATGAATCAAATTACCTGCATAGGCCGACGCAAAATAATTCACATGCTTCAACTTCTTATGATTTTAGCAACATGCAGCATATGTATTTCAACTCACATGCATCGGCAACCCCACAAATTTATATGCCGATGAGCAACATGATGAGTTTAGTTAATCAATTTGAAACACCCCAAGTTAGAACTTCCAATAGCATGCAACAAAGTGTTTCACTTTTTATTCATCGGCAACGAACTTGCAATATGTTAATCCAAACATGCCGGTGGATAGAGGAATTGGCCATGCTACTACTAGTTATTCGGTCAATTGCCCTCAACCATCATATGCTACGCCTCATGCTAGTAATTTTGTGGCACCACACACAACTGTTGATATTCGTAATTTGGCTCCACACCTTCATGGACATAGCCGAATAAGTGAAAATTTTACAGGAGTGCATGTGCCTTTCCCTAATAATGTGGCATATAGTATACCCCCTACACAATTGCAAAGTTTCAGCAAATCACTGCCGAAAGATTTTCAAAGTATTGGGGTGCAATCCGATGAAGAGTGGATTGAAATCGGATGGAAATTTTTTAAAGCTCGCCAAGCTGAGATGTGGGCTAAAATTAGACAAGAACTAGTAGCCTTGCAAGTTAAAAAAAAGGGGAAAGTATTAATTCGGATAGCAAAGGTAATTCGGTTATTGAAAAAGCTGAATTGAATAGTACATGTGACAAATCTATTCAAGAAAAAGAGGACGACAAGGTTATGGGTAGCTATTCGAAAGAGAAACAAGATATCGTTCAAATCATGCAACCATCATGATCTTTCAACATATTTGAAGAGGTATGTCTAGCAAGTAATTTACATATTTTCCGATTTGGTTGCAACTTTATTGTTGATGCTTCTATTAGAAAAAAATCTTGTAAGTAATTTTGAAAGACTGATGAAGAAGAGTAATTTATTTGTTAGCAATGAAATCGTTGCAAAGCATATCGGTCAACACAGTGTACCATTTATAGAGACCGATAGTGACTTATTATTGCAGCCAAAACTTTCCCTATTGATTTACTTAAAATTTATATCTAAGTGGGTAGCTTTGCTTGTTTCATACTTGGCTTACATTTTGGTCTTGAATGAGACATAAATGTTGTAACGTTTTGATTTCAGAAATTTAATGCCAAGGATAAATTCTATTAAGAAAACTGATGATAGTTTAATGTTCTATTCAAAGACATCGGAGATAGAGTGCAAAACACAATGCATAGCCGAATGGGGAGATATCAAATCTAAACCATTCGATTGCTTACCTGCAAAGCCGATCTTACACCAAGATCGGCTAGAAAACAAAAAGGTTACCTTCAATTCAAGCATGTGTGATCGAATATTTGATTTGTTGCTGAAAAATAATTACATTAGAATTCTTGATCATCATGTCAAACCATTAATCTAAGGACAAATGTATTATAAGTTACATGATTTGTTCGAGCATAATTTTGAGGACTCTGACATGTTTCGTCAAATAGTTAAATCGGCCATTCATAAAGGACAATTGACATTTGTTGAAACACCAAGGGATGACCAGTCTATTCCAATTGGTCCTGATGGCAAAATGTTTTTGCATCGATTTCTTCAAGCCGATTCATTAGATGATGAGAAGGTAAAAGCTGCGGATGATGGGATCAAGCTTTCAAGTAAGGAAGTTGTTCAAGGGCACAATGAAAATATTTTTGAATGCACGAATTCTATCAAGGTTACAATAAAGACGCCAAGCACTGCGGGGGGCAATAGATTCCAAAGATCGATGCTAGCAAAACCAAAGGAGACAGAGGCCGAAATAGGCACAAGGGCAAGAAGTCAAAAGTTACTTTCGCAGAGTTACTAGCTAAATATCAAAAAGCGAGTGAAGCAAAAAGTGCTTATCGGCCGAGTAATGCAAAAGCATCAAGTTCAGCCCCTAGGCGCAAATCTGAGGACCAGTATTGGCAAAGGGAGAATTTTGATGCAACATATTCATATACTTATTTTGGGCCGCCAATGCCAATGTCATGGATATCTCCCTATGCTCATGTAAATCCATATCCATCATGGGACAGATATGATACAAGGCCACATTCTCCATCTTATTTTAGACCATCTCACCAATATTATGCAGCTCCAAGAAGATCAACATTTGAACAATCACATGTCAAAAACCGTTTCAGCCAAAAAGAATCGGTCCGGAGCACAAGGAAGAATAAGGAGGTGGTCAAGCAAGTATATCGCGTAAAAAAAGATGATCATAACTATGCTATTTCAGAATTGATCTCAAATGATAGAGAGCCAATTAAGGTATTGCCATTGGCTACTAAAGGCTATGAACAACCAAGCCAAATGTTTGCACATCAAAATGATTGAGATCCAAAAAGAATCTGTCCGAAGCACAAGGAAGAATAAAGAGTGGGGCTATGAACAACCAAGCAAAAGGTTTGCACATCAAAATCTTTGGTTCAAACATTATCCATATTCTTCAACTATGCCATTAATGCCTATGCCATGGAATTCATCATTGGGTATGTTTGGTTACCCTTCATGGGTTTATTTTAATCCATGGATGCAATATAATTTCTTACATCATGAAAGGGTATTAGCAAATCATCATATGTTCAGTTAGCTGCACTTTTGTTGCTAATCTAAATGGCCGATACACAATTATCGCCCTAAGAGTAAAGATTGCCGATATATACTTATCGTCCTAAGCACATGCAAAATGGCCGATGGAGTGTTGACATCGTCCTTGGAACAAACTCCGTGCAAGTTATTTTTGGACGCGCAAGCTTTGCCCAAAAACAGGGGAGCATGTGTTGACACCAGTTTTTGGCACGGCAGAAAACATATTTAAGATGACTTCAAATGAAAAAGTTTCCAACATGTGAAATCTCTGTATCATCAAAATGAACAACTTTGATTTTTGGGTCATCTTCATCTGAGGTCGTATGCAACCTCGAGAGCCAAAACAGTGCTGCTGAAGTTTGCCCCAGGATATTTTTTACAATTTTGCAGGCCAATTTGCTCCCCCAAGATGACCTCTGATGGAAACATGTATGAAAGGACAATTGTTTACCAAGTCGAGCCAAACAATTTATCTTTTGGGGTCATCGTGATCTGAGATCATATGCGACTTCCACGAGACGTCAAAGAGAGCTACTTTATATATTCTGAGTCCGGAAGTTTCAGGGAAAACTTCCCGGGAGGTTCCGGGCTAAACAGAAAGTTTGCAAGTGGTGCGCCCCGAAAACTAGAGTTTCAATATTATTTGCAGATTTGCGGGCTCGAATTCAACCTCAAGACGACCTCAGATGAAAAAGTGTTTAACAGATGAATTCTTCATTGTTTCAAGATGAACAAGTTTGCTTTTGGGACCATCGCAATCCGAAGTCATATGCGACCTACAAGATCAGCGCAAGAGGGCTACATGATATATTGTAAGCTCGGAAGTTCCGGTCCTCCTAGTCCGAGTTAGGTTAAGTTTTGATGATTTGGACGGGATTTGAGTCCTTCTCTTGTATGGGAAGTCTAGCCATCTCATATATATGTAAGGGGTGACGGTCGATTGAACAACACACAATTGAACAATCAATCTCCCACTTTTTTACCTTTATCTTTTCCTTCTCCCTTGTTCTTTTTCTTCCTCGTTCTTCGTTCGTTCTCGTGTTGGAGGGCAGCGATCCACGAGGCCCTAGGGGCGATCAGGTCGACCTAGGGCAGCCCATAGCCGCCGCAAGCCCTGACATGGTCCCTCCCAGGCGTGTGGGGTTCTCGGGTCTCCTTCGACGTGAGTTGCGGTGTATCACCCCCGGCGTCGAGGGTACACGATGACGTGTTCGTGTGCGAACAATGGCAACGTTTCTTCTGTTCTTCCAGTTCGTCGTGCATTTGCGTACTGTCAGTGCCCATAGGAAATGCTTGCATAAGAATGGCGAACGAACCTTTAAACTGTATGGCTCCGGTGTATATGATGTGGATCCATGGTCATTTAGCTCCAGAAATATACTTTTTGTATGGTCAACTGGTCTCTGAAACTGTATTAGGTACAAGAAATGGTAACTGAACCTTTAAATTGTATTGCTGTTACACGTCAGCAACTTTTTTGTGTGCAGGGAATACATGTCAGCAAGTTGAAGAGACAACAACTGTCTATTTGTGTGTACAGTGTTTTCTTTGAAAAACTCACGGAAGTAATGCTTCTAATCTCTATCCTAGACAAGTTCCTGGCTCGTGGAGATCATATTTTTGTCAATATGTTGTTACTACATTATCCATTCTTTTCTAGTCTAGACCCAAAGAGATGACTGAGAGGTACCGCATATATCAATATAGTCTCTTAGTTGTTTTTCAGCTCCCACATATCTTTATAATCTTATAAACTGTTTTTGGTATTAATTGTACATTTGTACTTTGCATGGTGCGGCGACGGACCGGCATGGCGGCGGCAGCGTGGTGGATGCGTGGCGGCGGCAGCGCGACGGCGGCGTGGCGGATGCATGGTGGCGCGAGGTTCTCCTCTCATGAAAGTTCAGGCGGTTTTCTACCAGCCGAATTATACAGAAAGGTCATTTTCCCGTAAATGTGAGGGGAGTTGGGAGCAATTATATGGGATCCCGTAAAAAAATTCCGGGTTTACGGGAGCTGTTGGAGGGCTGTTTTTGCCGCAACTCTTGTAAACGGTAGTTTCTTTTACGGATAGGGGAGTTATTGTAGTTGCTCTAAATAGTACTACCTATTCTATCTATACACAGTCGACTCGGTCAGGACTATAAATCGGTACCAGACTTTAATACCTAATTGTGATTATCTCTAATAATCACCCTTTTAAGCACGATGTTCTCACTTCATAGCTTGGACAACGATCCTTCCCCACATCTTCATGAACTTCTGTCATCTCATAGACTTGGTTAGGAATCTACAAGCTGGTCGTTGATGCAAACGTAGTTGACTTTAATCTTGCCTTCTTCCACGCACTTTGTTGTAGTGATGCTTTGTATCAATGTGTTTGCTCGTGTCATGATGCATTGGATTCCTAGCCACACACTTTACATACGAAAATCACAGACTTGTTATCAACATTGAGCACCACTCTCTCTAGTTCCTTATATGTGAGGTCACCTATTAGCCTTCCTAGCCACACACTTTGACACATTACGGTTGCAGTTGCAATATACTCTGCATCCCAGGATGATAATGCGACCACCTTCTATTTTTATGATGGTCAACTCACTATGCTTCCTCCCAAGAAATTTGCCACGCTTGAGGTACTTTTACGATCGTCCACATAACCTGTCATGTCACTATCATTATAGCCAAGTAGCTCCATCATCATCTTCTTCTTCTCTCTTAAATAGACACAACTGAAGTTTGTTATCCCTTTGATGTAGCTGAGTATATGTTTCACAACTGCCCAATGTTCAGTCGTGGGCGCTTCCATGAAGCGACTCACTATGCCAACGGAATAGGCCAAGTTCAATTGTGTATTCACAAGATACTTTAAGCTTCCGACCACACTCCTATACACCATTGCATCAAATCGCGGGTGCTTCACTCTTCTTGCTTAGTTTAAGACGCGGCTCCATTTGAACATAAGTTCGATCGTTATCCTCCATGCTACAACTTTCAAGTATATTCTTTGCATATGCTTGTTGGCATAGTGTGACCCCCTTCTAGCTTTTGTTGTACCTCGATCCCAAGGTAGTAAATCAAGAGCCCTAGATCACTCATCTTGAATAACTCCTTCATTTATAGCTTGAATCTAGCAATCTGTTCTTCATCTGCTCTAGTTATCAATAGGTCATCAACATAGATGCCCACTAGGAGACGATCCATGACTTTACCTTGCTTATACATCGTATGCTCTAGTGGACTTTTTACAAACCCGAGAGAAGTTAATGTACGATCAAGCTTGATGTTCCACGTCTGAAAAGCTTGTCATATCCCATACAATACCTTGTGTTCCTCTCCTACTTTGATGTACCTCCGTGGTTGCTTGACGTAAACTTATCCTTGTAACTCCGCATTCAAGAACGTAGATTTTACATCCATGTGATGTAGCCTTCAAGATTCTTGAGCCGTGAGAGCTATAAGTAGGCTCAACGATTTCATCCTTGCAACTGGAGCAAACATTTTTTTGAAGTCCACACCTTGCTCTTGCATGTATCATCTGGCTACGAGCTCTGCTTTTTGCTTCATCGAAACATCATTGCCCATTACTCTTCATCTTCAACAGATTGATCTGAAGGGCTTCCTCCAGGTAGAGATCCAATACGCGTCGCATGTTTTTTGGTATATTTGGCTGCTCCGTCGTCTCCTGTGCCATGCCAAACTCCTCTTTTCTGGCGTTTTGGGCACACTCGAACTGCTTCCTGGAGAGCCTGCAACACGTCTCTTTATTTCTGGCACGTATCTTTTTTCTAGACGTTGTCCATCCGCCTCCACGTGGGTGATGGCATGTCCTTGGTGGAGCTGCTGTATACAGCTTGTAGCGGCCACCACAGTCCAGCTTGCTAGGCCGCTCCTGGTCGCGTTTGTAGTGAGATGGTAGCTCCACAAGCCCGTAGCACTCATGCGATTTGAGCCGGCCCACTAGAGCGTTCAAGGTCGTGCGTTTGTCGCTCGTTCGGTCCGGTCTATTCGCTGCATTTTTTTTTCGGTTTTCTTTGTTTCTTCACCTTTTTCTCTGCTTTTTCTATTTTTCTTTATTCCTTTTTTTTGCTTCGGTTTTATTTCTTCATTTATTTATTTTTCTTTTTTTTTACTATGTTTCACAGTTT
>NC_057814.1:142062-163392 GCF_018294505.1 Triticum aestivum | reverse complement strand
TCTGTTTCTTTTTCTCTTCGGTTTTATTTGTTTCTTTTTTATTTTCTCTGATTTTTTAACCTTTTATCATACACATTGTATATTTTTTTATATAGTTGGAACATTTTTTATACATGTTTATCATTTTTTCAAATACATGATTAGCATTTTTTCAGATATATGTTTTGAGGTCTACTTTTTTCATACAGATTGTACATTTTTCGTATACAGTAGGAACATTTTTCTATACTTGTTTAACATTTTTTAAATACATGATTAACATTTTTCAGACATATATTTTGATGTCTACTTTTTTATACAGATTGTACATTTTTCGTAAACTAAAGAAACATTTTTCTTATACATGTTTAACATTTTTTAAATACATGATTAGCATTTTTTTCAAATATATGTTTTGATGTCTAATTTTTTATGTGTTGTACATTTTTTGTATACATCAGAAACATTATTTTGTACAGGTTTAACATATTTTAAATACATGATTAACATATTTTTGAATATATGTTCTAATATCTACTTTTTTCTCATACACGTTGTACATTTGTCGTATACACCAGGAACATTTTTATTTTATACATATTTAACATTGTTTTAATACATGACTAACAATTTTTTATAATGTCACGTCCATTTTTTTCAAAACACGTGAACATTTTTGTTAACAACATTTTTTTAGTGCTATCAACATTTTTTAAACACTGGACAAACATTTTATTTTCAAAACTAAGTAATTGTTTGCGTAATATTTGTATTTTTAGATTTATTTTTTGAAAATATAAAAAAAGAAATGAAAGAAAAACAGGAAAGGAAAAATGTGAGAAAAGATGAAACAGTGTGGAGAAATGAATAAACCTGTTACTGGGCCCGCTCACCAGGGCGTTCGCTTCAGGCGATGCGAGCTTCCATATCGCTATAAGCGATACATAGTCGCTCCCGCTCTCGGTTGCTTCATCCGTCTCTGCTGGGCCGCACCCTCCAGCCCTCCTGGCTGGACTATATGACGTAGCGACCGCGCAACCTGCTGCCTCGCTCGGTCCGCCACGAGTCGGGCTTACTAGCGCCAAGTACGATCCTCGTCGCTCGCAATCCTCTGACATGATGCTCGCGTTGTGCATCATGTATGCGCCTTGCTCAGCTGATACAAGCGACGCGGCTCGCCACGTTGTGGTCTTCCGACGCCACGTTTTCGCCTGCGCTTTATGGTGCGGATGCACTTACGGTACCAATACCTAGAGTTACAATTTCCATGTCCTTAGCATTGACACATGTTCCTGGATCATGATTATGATGACAAACTTCTTCCCCGCAAGCGCGACAATTTCTTTAGCATTGACACATGTTCCTGGATCATGATTATGATGATAAACTTCTTCCCCGCAAGCGCAACAATTTCTTTAGTCAATTCTTGAGGAACTGGATTCTCCTCGTCCACTAGCTCGTACATCAGTATCATGTCTCCTTCCTCAGCCATGAGCGCCCGTACAGTCCTTCCTCGCAGTCAGCCTTGAAGTGACCGAGGAGGCCACACTTATAACGCCTCACTTTTCTGATGTCAAATTTCCTTCTCGGCGGTGCAACCTCGTCATCCGAGTCGACGACGTTCTTTCTCACCGAGCGTTGGTTCCCCTTCTTCTTGCTGATGCTTGTGAATCCACCTTGCTTTTCTTTCGACATGGCCATCCACTTGACATTTGTGAGCATGAGATGCTCACTCTCCCCTGAGTCGCCAAAACTGAGACGAATTCTCTTGTCGTGCGCCTTGAACATCCTGGTGAGATCCTCGACTATGAGAGTGTTCAAGCCGAGACATTGCTCGATCAACAAGATGATCTGTATGTAGAGTGCCGGCGCGACACGCAAAATCGTCAGACGATCGCAACTTTGTATAGGGTTGAATCATAACCGTGTATGCCGTTGACGAGGGTATTGTGACGAGCGGCAAACTGATCAACCATCTTGCTTTCCTCCATCTTCAGGAACTCGTAGGTTCTCATGAGGGACTAGAGGTGTGCTTGGTTAACACGGTCATGACCCTAGTTTGCCATGAGATCAAAGAGCTACTGGGAGGTTTTATTAGCTATGACCGATGCGCAAAACAGGCCACAGAGGAGAGAAGGAGATGTCTGTGGATTAGTTATATGCTTACTTTCCTAGCTGATTGTATTCAGTTCGAAATATAAGCTCCTGTTTCGCAAAAAGAAATGCTGTCATGATATCCTATCTTCAGGAGGTTGGAGAAAAACTCCCTCCCTTCTTCCTCCATGGACAAGAAGCAAAACCTTCGTCCAACTGAGGTACTTAATCTTTAAGCAATCACCCTAGTGAACCTTTCTAGGATCACCATGGTACTTACTACTAACAATTAGTTTATACGAAACATATGGCTTTGTACATTTGATAGCATACATGATGAATTCAATCTCTGAAGCAAATTAAACTCTATTCATCCACACATGCTCATCAACAGTCTTATGCTATGTGACATTTTAAGAAAACATTTTCTCCTTTTAAACTTCTTTAAAACTTTGTCACAGTACATGCCTTAGCACAATCAGATGTTTCAATCTATCTATATAGATTTATGTCCAATAAATCTAAGTCCTTTAAGAAATAGGATTTTAATCTTTTGTGTTAATATACTTTATATTCTTTCTGATCAAGTGATATGTCATACATATGTCAGATCAGAAATGCCATAGAGCTCCCACTAAACTTCTTGTATCCACAAGCTTCTTGATAAATTTTAAATTCTCTAATTACTTCATCAAATTCTAGCTACTTTATACTTTATTTCAAATCATACACAGGGCTTGAAATATTTATATCATTCCAGTATTCCTAACCAAACGTTTTGGTTGTATCTTATATACATCCTGTTTGAAATCCTTTTCAAAATAGTTTTGTTACCCATCTGTTATATATACAACACTCATCATTGTAATCCATTTATACTTTTAGTCTTGTTACTAACAAGAAGATTTGACAAGATCAACTCTGCCGTTCCTAAAAAACTCTTTTGTAAAACTTTTCTTTCAGGATAACTATCCATGAATATTCGAAGATCCATTTACATTTTTGTGCCTAACAAACCTTCTGAAGGTTTCACCAAGTTCAAAACTTATTCCTTGTATATGGACTTGACTTTGGATTTCAATGGTTTAAGCCATACCTCTCTAGCTGGGTGCCATCACTGCTTCCTCGTAGTGCGCAGGTTCATCTTCTTCTAAGATGAAGTATTCAGTAGATTTGATAATCTTTCCTGACCTTTGCATTTTGTTACAGTCTTAACTGAAGCTCCTACATCTAATGTATTAGTTTCTTTGCTCAGTTTTACGGACAAAAATACTACAGAACATTTCTGGTTTAGTCTTGTTTTAACTTAAGCCGGAGATTTCAATAATCTTAATAAGTTGTATCATCCTCCCAGTTACTCCTTTAACCAATAAACCTTTTCTCAAAAAATATTCATTCTCTGACAAACATTTTGTCCTTGAATTTTTGTGGAAGGAACACAAAAACCTACAATCAAGCATTGGTCTTAAAATATTCTATAACTCTTTATAGTTTAGATGGTGCATCTATTTAGTGAATATTTTGCTGTTTCATTTATAAATCCCCTAAAAATTTAATAAGAGCAGATCGGTAATTGTAATAATTCCACAATTATTCAATTGCTTGCTAAACTTATGACTTAGATATATTTCTTCATGAAAGAAGAATCATGTTTATCTTTTGTCATAATGATATTATATCTTCATCCTGAATTTCTTTGAACTATTTCAAATATTTCAGTGCTTATGTTTTATCAAGTAAATCATATTTACTCATAATATTTTGATGAAGTATAAATATTCACCGCTCCTTGTAATATCCATCGGACTTCATACATCACAATATATTCAATCAATTCAAATAAAAGACTTTTACACTTCATCTCTATGAAGATTAATTATCCGATATAACCAAGCAGTGCCACAAACAAGTGGTTTTATTAGTCTTCTCAAGACGTTTAGCTTTAATGTTATAGATCACAAACTTCAAGATTCATCATGAATAAACCATCACAAAATAGAGGTTTAATCAAAACCAGATTCTCATAATAACCTGAACAACTATTGTTTAAAATTCATAAGAATATCCATCGCATAACCCATAGGATAATCATTACATAACTTCGAAGCAAAATAACTATTAATTCAGTTCTAATATAAATATTGAAGATAAACTAAAGATATGACTTCGATGGTCTCCGAGCAGCGATCCGATCACCATTTCCGACTTGTATCACGACTTCATTTCTTCTCTCCTTGTGAGCTTTCTGTAGTCCCTATATTAGTTTGCAAAAAGGAGAGCAACCGATCAGTATCAAATACTCATGACATAAAAAAATTTACAAGTAGAATAACATTAACTTTGTATAACGATTATACCTTTACTGGAAGAACCATTCTTCTTATTCGCCAAATACTTCTTGCAGTTACGCTTCTAGTGTCCCTTCTGCTTGTAGTAGAAACATTCAGTCCTTTTAGTGGCTCCGCCCTTGTTCCTCTTCTGAGACTCAGTCTTATCGGCTTCAGTAGATTTATTCTTCTTGGACTTGCCCTCTTTCTTGAAACTGGCGGTCTTATTGACCATCAACACTGTTTTGTTCTTCTGCATTCCAGCTTCCGCAGTTTTGAGCATAGCAAACAACTTGTTTGCACTTTTCTCCATCCCATTCATGTTGTAATTCATGATAAAGCCATCGTAAGATGGGGGAGTAAAGCAAGCAAAATATCTGTACCGAGTGTTGGAGGAATTCCAAATTACAGAGAACCCAGTCTATCAACATAGCCAGCAAGCTTTACTATATGCTCACTCATTGAGGAACCCTCTTTCATCTTGCATTCAATCAAGGCCTTGGTTAATTCAAAACGTTCGATCCTTGCTTGCTTGTTGTACAGAACTTCCAGTGACCCAATTATTAATTGAGTAGTAGATCATTCAAAACGCTTCTGTAGTTTAGGATCCATGCAAGTTAACATGAGGCACTTGACTGAATCATAGTCGTCACTACAAATAGCGTAAGCAGCAACTTCTTTTGGTGGTACATCCTTTGCAGGAGCATCACCCAGGGATTGATCCAGCACGTACTCCTTCTTAGCACTCCTGAGAAGAAATCATAGGTTCCGGATTCAATCTGCATAGTTCCCACCTTTGACAGCCAACATTTCTTTCTCTAACATAGGGGCTAAGTTGAACATATTGCGAGCCATTGATCTACAACAATAGACACAAAATTCATTTACACATTTATTCATAATTAATGTTGCACTAGTGTTTAAACAAACTTTAATATAAAGTGCACTTCCACTCAAATCAATATCTCTCATAATTGAAAGTGAGTGATTCAAGATCCTGATCTCATTCACACCCATGGATGGTCGCATCTCATATGATGTGAATTTCAATCGGTAGACAATCTTTTGCGGATCATATCACCATATGACTCTTGTTCATCTTTCAATGTGTCGTGCTCCAAGCTCAGAACTTTTCTGCTAGAACTTCAAGGCAACCGAGTGTTTCTGCTGTGAAGTCCTACCTCACCCGCCTTTCACTTCACTTCTCATTTGTACTCATGGTAGCATGTAGTACTCCGAAAAGCCACATCTTATAGACGGTTGCAACACTGGGAGGAGCACCTTTTAACTTGATATTTACTGTGAGAGATCACCCTAATAATTAACTACTGTGCAATCAAAGGTTGCAAACAACAAAGGGATAAACATCTTAGGTAATTCATAAAAGCATGATATGGTATAGCCCTGGGCGCCGGGAATCCTTCATGACCATCTTGAATCTTCAGTTGAAGCGTCGTGACAGCCAATATTTTGTTGTCATGGCAATTGTTTCAAAAACTATGCCGTGGCAGCAATTTCAGAAAACGTTGTCGTGGCGACCATTTCAGAAAACGTTGTCGTGGCACCAAATTCAGAAATTCTGTCATGGCACGAAATTATAGCTCCTCATCCCGCGCATAGTACACCTTCTCCATGTCGGGGTCCTCCGTGTATGCTTGCCATCGTCACCTGTAACCTATAGGCTATCTCTACGATATTTACATTAACGTGGCAATCTCGTGGCTCTAGCCATCATGTCGTGATGCGCATGCCACTTAACTTTACAACATATAACCATCTCATACATAAACTAATTATCATGATGAAGGCTATACCACATCATATGCACACCCTACAAAACCAAGTTAGACGTCCTCTAATCGGTTTTAGAAAATTTTAGTTACACGGTTAACCAGTTTTAACAAATAATACTAGCTACCTACGTCTGCAACATAGGCGATAATTCGTGGTGCTAGATTAAGTTTCGGGGTGTGTGAGGGAAGAGACTTAATTAAAATCTCTAGCCCCACACTAAACTTCGTCAAATACGGATGACCCCCTAGAAGATCGTCCATCTTCAGCACCTTCTTGTGTACGCGATGGTTCACCATTCTTGTCTGTGATGACACCCAAAGAACTGTTAGCAGATCGTTGACAGCCAGAGCCGAGCGATTGTCAGAACTTTGTACAAAGCCTCACCATGCCGCCAATGAATCGAACCAAAGCAACACTCGAGGGAGGCATTAGCAAGAGCATCAAACCCTCACATCCACATGTGATCTAGATCGCAACCTGCGCCTACTCATATACCTGCTCATAATGCCACTGTTGGGAAACATAGTAGAAAAAAAATCGCACATACGCACACCCAAGATCAATATGAAGATGCATTACGGGTTGGGATCACGATCGTTACAGTCACCGAGTTGTAACGGAAGAGGAACGTGTTGGTGTGGATCATACTTGGAGTCCCTCAAACTGTCGATGAATGATCCCGCGAACCTCCCACGAATGGTCGCTCGAACCGAAGACCGAAAGCACGACCTCTCTACTTGGATGCAAGCGTGCAGCCTTCACGATCCGGCAGCGCTTCGCCGTCCAGAACTAATCATCGCCGAAGAATTAGAGGGAGGAGATTAGAACCATACTGGGCTTCTAATTATGAGGATTAGCGGATCTGGTCTAGCTCTAATTATATCAACTAGAACTAGAACTAGAACTAGAGGGAACTAGAGGAGGCTCAAAACTTGTGTATCTCCATAGAGCAAAAACCACTAGTATATATATGTTGGAGGGGAGGGAGAGGGCAGCCACCAAGGAGGGAACGCCCCTCCTTGGTGCACCGGCCTAGGGGGAGGAGTCCAACTCCACCCCTAGTAGGATTCAGCCTCCCCCTATGGAAAGGGGGCGCCACCTCCACTTGGTCCCTTGTGGCCCAAGTTGCCTTCTCCGTTTTGGCCTTTTATGGCCCGTTGATATTAAATTAAATATAAAAGTGTTCTAATTATTTTCAGAGCCTTTTATATATAATTTAACAGCCCCGGAAACATTTTTCACCTAAATATTATTTATCGGTAATACCCGGTATTACCCGATACTCTCTGAAACCCTTCCGGTGACCCCGGAACGATTCCGGATCCTCTCGAAACTATTTCGAATATTTATGAAACAATTCCACAAATATATTCTCATCACTCCCATCCTACTAACACTCTGCAGATCATGATTGCCTTAATCTTATGACCCCGTAGGTTCGGTAACTCATAGACATGAATGAAATCGTTCGTTCAATGACCGATAGCGGAACCATGGACGTCCATATCGATCCCTATGATCACATGAATGATATTCGGGTGAACCTTTAGTTATCATGCGCTGTTCTCTTTACTTCACGATACTTCACAAAACCCGGGATGCATCGGTATCCTCTTGAGTCATCACATGCTCACTATACCGTTATCCTCGTTACCGGTTTTGGGGGAGGGGGGAACCCGGCATCGATAAAAAAAAACATCGGCAACACATGGTGCGTGCGTGCGTGAAGTGCACGTCAAAGATCCATCCACATGATCGTTGAGCAGGTATGCATGTATGCACTGTGTGGTGGCGTAAGAATCTTATCATTGTGTGTTGTGCCCACGACCACTCAAGCCTGCCGGCCAACCTACGGCGGACATCAACGTCCATCGTTGAACAGGTATGTCATGGTGTTGGTGTGTGTCTGCAGAATTTTGCGCCACTCTTATCAACGACGAGGACTACCCCGTCCTAGGCAGCGACATCGGCCTCGATGGCGTGTTTCTTCCTCGTCAACGTCAACGACGAGCGACGAGGTAGCTTCCACTCTCTTGATGCACTCTTCTGCCACTGAAATTCATGCCGTCTCCTCAGACAAATCCACGCCCATCAGTGGCTATTTCATAAAACGTCTCATTTCCTTTTTTTCTCCTTTGGTAATCACGATCTGGCAATTCTTTTTGCTCCAGATTCATTCGCATGAGATAACTGTTCATATCCCTGAATCTTTCACGTGCCAAATCATCTTAGCTACATGATAACTGTTCATTGTGTGGGTGCACCAAACTTGGGTGTAGCCACTACTTTCCCTAGTGTGGTTTTTCTACACCCAGAGAAATTGCACCCATGTTGCACCCACGATTAAACACTTAGCAAAAAAAATCTGAAACTTTGTACATTCGATTATGATCAAATGTTTTAGGGGCTTGCAAAATTTGGTGGCCAAATAACATCCGCGTAGCTCTGTACAAAAAAAAAATTGCGCTCAAATATATAATCTGAAACTTGGGTGCAGAGCAAGAGTTTGTATTTTACCCTTATGCGTAAAACGTGCACACCGCCAAGCAGCGCATCGTCGGTAAAATGGGCTGGCCCGATTTGCCGTTTGATTTTAGGGGAGCTCCATCAGCAGGCTTTCTGTTTTGCGGAAGCTTCCAACCTTTTTTTTTCTTTTTTGGCTTTTCTGTTTGGTTTTTTAGTTTTCCTTTTCCTTTTTTTCCTTTTTCCTTTTTTGTCCATTTTTCAAAAAGCCCAATATTTTTCAAATCATGAACATTTTTCAAATCCGTGAATTATTTTTGATTTATGAACTTTTTGGAAATCTGTAAAAAAAATTCAAAGTCAAGAAAATTTTCAAATATGTGAACTCTTTTCAAATTCACAAACTTTTCTGTCAAATCCTTGAACCTTTTTCAAATGCTTGTACTTTTTTCAAACCATGATCTTTTCCAAATCCATGAACTTTTTTTGAATATGCGAATTTTTGTCGAGTTCATGATTTTTTTCAAATTGTGAACTTTTTCACATTTTCTTATTTCATAAAACTTATTCAATCTATAAAAACCTGATATCCAATATTTTTGAAACAAGACGTTGCTAGTTTTTCATAGAGGAGATGAAAAAAAACAGGGTGAGCGAAACCCGTACAGCGAAGGTCAACCCAAGTGGTGCATGAGTGTGTGCGTCGTACGTCAACATGAGCGTCAACACGAAAGAAAAAACATGCGGTAAACTTGGCTGGTCCATGGAGCTAGCGCGCGAGCGCTGCAGCGCTAACGAGGAGCTCTCCATGACTTGTCCTAGTGCGCGTCTTTGGGAGCTCCTATTTGACGCATTTTGCATCAAATATGCCCGCGGCGCACGTAGGGAGCCCCAACTGGTCCGGCACATTACGCGAGCGCGCCCGTTCGATACTATAGCGCAGGGGTCAATTGTTGTCATCTGTCGTGATGAACAGGGTCTCTACCAAGGCTCCTCGGCAGTAGTTTTCCAGGACCTGGTGCAGCCTGAGACTCTAGAGGCTATGGGCTTCAGTGAAGCTTTTGTATTAGCATCGGACCTATACATCAGGAAGGTTCATGTCGTGACTGATTGTTTAGCTACTATCAACCATCTGAAGGGCTAGTACCTTGGACCAAATGCAGCGATCATAGGAGAAATCAGGAAGAAGATGGAAGAGTTTGATGTTTATCATATTAGCCATGAGAAAAGAGAGAAGAACTGAGAGGCGCACGATCTAGCTAAGGCTGATGTTACCTTAGATGTGGGGCGCCATCTGTGGCTTTTAAATACCCTCATATATACTCCATCATTTCTATGTAGCTTGCTAAATTGGTGGGGACATAACAATATTAGTAGAACTAAACATCAACTTCGGCTTCATCCGCGAGAGCTGAACTCTTCCCAAAGTGGTCCATAGCAATTTAGCTTCACCAAAAACTCATGGAATGACAGACTCTGTGAGATCAATATCTTCATCTCCCTCATAATGAAGAATCACCAGGAATCTTTCATTCCTTAGGGACCGATTGATCACCCTCGCGATGCTACTTATAACTGCTCTAGAGCTGTCATCTACCCCTCTGAAATCATCTTCTTCATCCCTCGTATCAAACGTGTGCATTAAGTGGTGAAGGTTTAACTCATCTGCAATTGCCCTCAACATCGCCCTTCTATTTTCCCACATAGAGCAGTCGACATGGATAATTTTGCCAAAATGCTTTCTCGTGTCAGAATCACTTGTGGATTTTCGATGCGTGGCTACGGCCCTGTTTGTTTCGGATTTTGGGACCAGATTCAGATTTGCCAGTGAAGCCGAATCTATAATCTGAAACAAATAGCTATTTGGAATCAGCTTTGCCAGTGAAGCTGAATCTGGATTTGGACCATTTTTTATGCAATTTCCTGAAGCATCTCAAAGTGTACTTCGGTGACGAAGCTGATTCTGTGAATCAGCTTGGCCACTGAAGCGAATCCACAGATGATTAAAATCCAAGCAAAGCTAAAACAAACAGAGCCTACAACTCTAAGGACAGCAGATGCTCCCAAACTGAACCGACCACCAAAGAACGCTTCCGTTTGGTATTCTGCACTACCATCTCTAGCACGCAAAAGATCAAGCACTTGTTTGACGGTGTCATCAAAACCCTTTCCGTAAATTGGTATCCCGCAGTAAAAGTTTTTCAAACGAGGCAAAAGATTTGCCATTTTCAATGAATAAGAAGGAAGAGAATTGTCCGGTTAATTGACGGAAAATCGGGCTAAAGCCGATACAACACAATCCACATGACATGGATACCACCGGCCAATCTGCCCACCGACATGGAACAGAAGCCATGACGGCACATGCCAACGGATGGTCACACGCGCAAGCAACCGACATCTCCGACTTTGACGACGAGCAATGCAAGGGAAATATGCAGGACTTGCGCCGACCGTGCCCTCCGCAAACGACCACCGAGTGCCTGTCATCGTCATCAGCTGGACTCGCTCCATCGCAGCTCCGACTTCAAAGCAACCAAGCAACCATGGAAGAGCACCTCGGACACACCGGGAAGAACCGACTAGGGAAGACGATGCCGCGACCCAAGCTCCTCTCGACGCCATCATCGTTGCCAAACAGAAACCAGCGCCCCGCCTTAGCAAACCACGCGGCGATGATTTCTCCTTCCACGGCAAAGATGCTGGCATCCACCAGTCTCCCAGTCGTAGCCGGCTCCGAGACGATGCCCCCAAGGAGGAGAAAGACGCGAAGACGCCTCCATTGCCCGATCCAGCGGATCTGTGGTTTCTCTCCGGAGCCAAAGCCGTGGGGAGAAGGAGGAGCATACCTCCATGACGATGCTTCCAAGAAAGATCGTTGCACCCGTGGGCGCCGCCGTCGCCGGCTCCGATGAAGACCGGAGCAAGGATTTTTCCCGGAGATGCGCCGTCCACCTGCCGCCACCGACCGCCGCCCACCAACCACCACTCCTACCGAGGCCGGCCTCACTCTGGCCACGAGATCCGACGATCCACCGCTAACAGACACGCACCACCTCCTGGCCGAAGCCACCGTCCACCACCACAACATTACTGCGGCCACCACCACTGCAGCAACCAACACCGCATCGCGAAAAGCAGCACCAAATCGAAGAATCAGCTCGCACCAGATCTAGATTGGAACAGCGAGCGAAGCAGCAGAGCAGACGAGTAGGTCCTCCGCCGACAGAACACCTCGCACTCCAGAGTAGCACACCCACCACGACCAGCTGGTTCCCGCGCCCGACGCACGCCAGCCGCTGCCGCCCTCGGCCGTTGATCCGCGCCCCACCCGCACATCCGGAGCCGAGCGGCGCCGCACGCACGCACGTCGTCCACGCCCAGGCCACGCTGGGAGCCCGGACCTAGGCCGACGCCCCAGCGTCCCAGTAGCCGCCCGTAGCCAACGGCAACACCGAATGGCGGCTGCCATCCGCCGCCCACCGCCGCGAGCTCCCCCTCACAGGCGACGGCACGGGAAAAGGGGCCCCGCCGTCGCCGGATCTGCATGGGCTTCGCCCGGCGGATCCCACCGGCGACGGCGACAGGACGGGTGTGAGGAGGGGGCACGGTGGAAGGTGCCTGAGCCACCGCCCGTGTTGCCCCGGGGAGGGAGCGACGCGAGGGCTAAGTGTACACACTGAGAGATATTTCCACTCTCCGTGCTGCAGTAACGAACGGTGCTAGATTTGACTTCCTCAATACATATATTGGTACTGTAATTTTATTGGTTATTTTGTATATGAATACATTGGAACAGATGCGATCTTAATTATGAGGTAACTAAGTGAAGGCATTCGTCCAGTTTGGAGATTTAAATGGAGTGGAACTAATCTATAAATACATAAAACAGTTATTTACTACGGTTCCTAAAACTTGTCGTTTTGGATATATGCAAAGTCAATCTTTAGAAACTTTGACTACCAATATCTTTAGAAGTATTTGGATTGGATACTTCAAAATTACATGTGTAAATTTATTTCGATAAGTACTTTCACAATGTCTTTACCTACTACTAGCACAAATGCCCGTGCGTTGCAACGGGTACAAAATAAATAAATTTATTCTTAGAAATTTTAAATAAAAACTCAAACAACTTTGAAAGTAGCAAAAATATTATTTGAAGTGTTGAAATGTGCATTTTCTATGCCATGTTGAAGGACCAATCTCATAATTCACAAAGAAATATTTTCTAATAATTAGTTCATAGTAAAACACATGAAAATCTGTCAATTTTGAACATAAAACAAAAAGGCAGTGTGGGTACAAAGTTGAATGTTGAGCATCACCATAATATTCTGAAGTTGTTGATGTAACATTATGTATCCGGATTTCGCTGAGGAAGACTATCACTATGGCAGCCATCATATTCCTTTGTTTATATAGGAGGCAAGGATAAGAGCAGTAGTATGATGGGAGAGGGGAAAGAAAAGGCTTCCATGAAAACGTAATATAATTCAGATTCACCAAAAAGCAACATAATATCACTACATCAGATCATAGTTTGTGACAACACAATCTTTACTTTCTTGGTGCATCTGATCTGCATTCTATAGATCTCAATTACAATTCATGGATAAGAGCAAATTAACTTTCCCGCAAAAAAGAGAGAGCAAATTAACCTAACGGTTTTGTGACATATCTGGCCATCAACACAGGTTCCATGATCCACAACTTATGTCTGGAGATGTGCATTAGTTATTTCAGTTTAGAAAAAAAAAAGGCTGTATATTGTGAAGAATCAAACTACAGTATTACTTTGTTATTGTTACCTTAATGATGAAGAGTCTGTATCACGATGGGAACACCCACCAGCACAGAAAGGACATCCATGCACTAAGTGACCATGGGACGACACGAATCATTCCATTTTTCAGTGTATATATATCAGGCTATACTTTTAGTGAAATTGTATGTGCAAAGCACATTTGTTGGACACAAAAGATGCTTCGCTGTTGCCGAAGCTGTTTCCGTGCACGTGATGCTTTCTAATCATCAGCAAACAGTAGCCACAAATCCATTGCATATGCATGCGAAATCACCAGAAGCCACAAATCCGCCGTTACGTGCATGCCCTGAAAGTCACAACTCACAACCTAGGTTCAACCACATATCCCTGTACTCATGCATGAACAGCATGAGAGGAAACTAACGCGCGCACGTAGGAAGCTAGGAAGGGTATGGCTGATCAGGTGTTCTCCGACGTAGCGGCACCTCTCCTGTGCTTGTAGTCGTCCAATGGTGTGCACTCTTCGGCATCTCTTGTGCGACGGCCGCCTGCTCCTTGAGAGATGCATGTGGCCGGGGGAATGGTCCTGGAGCGTCTGGCGCCTTGTGCCTCTTGAGGGAATCGTAGTAGTCGCCAGATCGCGGTTTTGAATGGAGGCTTGGCGCTCAAACCGTAATCCCGCTCACTTGCCGCTACCTCTCGTTGCTGGGTTTCTTTATTGCTTCGTGGGAAGACTGCGTGCGGTGGAGTTTGCGTCCTGTGTTGGCTCTGCAGATTTTCGTGGGCAGGTGGGATGTAGCTGGCCCGCTCGTTCTGCATCGGTAGTTGCTGGAAAACACCGCACGCCGCAAGCATTTGAGGAGACAGAGGACAACGTGAGACTGCAGCAATGTGGTGGTGGGTCAGCAGACGCGTAACCTCACGGCGGTGTCAACGGCGGCCATGGTGTCGTCGGTGTGAGATCGATCGGCTACTGTATGCACTTGATGATTCCACCTCCTCCTCCCATCTCCCTTCTCTTCCCCATCCGCAGGTCAGTTCCTTCTATCCACCTACCGAGCGGTTTTCGTCCTCGTCTACTCCATCTCAGGAATAATGGTTGGCGGCGGCGGTCGGATCGACCCAGCTCGGGCCGTCCGCTTCGAGCGCTATCACCACGGAGCGCATCGATTCCGAGCGAGCTCCACGCCGCACTTACCATAGGTGTTACGACGATCCCGTAAGAGGGAAATAAGGTGGTTCGTGTGAGGAGGAGGATCTTAAGGAAGGAGGGGCGGAGGAGTTGCCATCATATGCGGAGGATTCCTCCGAGCCCAGAGGATGAGGAGGTGAAGATGAGTCCCGGCTGAGACTTTTTTCCCTCGGCTCGGTTGGGCCGTTCGTGCTGAGGCCCATACGGATAACAAACCCAGCGGCGGACGGATCGTTCTTTTTTTAGGTATATAATCCTGGACACAAACGTCGATAATATTGCAGAGACAAAATTTAGTACCACCTCGAATATGTTTTAAATTCAAACTAAAAGCGTAAAATCACGGGAAGAAGCGTATTGTGACGGTGAATCCGACAAAGTCAATCCGTGCTTTATTATTATATATATATTATAGCAAAAATGCCCGTGCGTTGCAACGGGAGAAAAATACATCTCAGAATCCTCCTTCTCCCGCAAAAGAAAAATCCTCCTTCTCCCGCAAAAGAAAAATCCTCCTTCTTCTGCACACACAGTGCCACGTCCTTTAAAAAAAAAATCAATGCGATGCCCCACATGTATTGCCGCTTATCCTCCTTCCCACCCACACTGACGGTGGCGGTGGTGTCCACATGTTAGATGTGGTAGACCAAAAAGACATAGGGCAGTTGAAGCGGCTTAAGAAAAATCAGTCGGGAAAGTCGGCAAAACCAAAAAACCGAGGAGGCAAGTTGGAAGGGAAAGTGTCGATGAAAGGGAAAAAAATCTACTTTTTGTCTCCAGCGCAACATAATTCTTTTTGGACCAAGAATACAGAGGCAGTCCAAGCAGGGAAGAGAGGATGAAAAAAAGTAGAGGCATACCTATATATTCTTTCTCTCTATGATAAAAAATATAATCATTCTCGCTGATGTTTCAATCCTTTATTCTCGTCATATAGTGAAGAACATTTCACACCATAAATGAAATAATTTTTGTTTGCAATCAGGCAATGAAAGCTAACCTACCTTCCTGCAATTTATGCCCTTGATCAAATAGCATGCACAAGCAGATTTTTATTGTAGCGTTATGAGCGCACAATTTGAGGCCGTGTAGGCGGGCAATGGCATCAAATCTCCACAACAAAAACACATATAGTAGAACTTAACTAAAAATCGATGGCCAATGATTGACTTGAATGATCAGGGAAATCAAATCTACATGGCGCAAATCAAAAGAGATCATTAATCTTCTTAATGTAAGGCTGTCCTAATAATCAATTAACGCACGATAACCGATCAAGAACAGTTAACTCATTATGTACAGAGCCAAGCTCCCTGCTTGCTCCGGCAGCAATTACCAATAAAAAACACGGCCCCATCCATCAGTATGCATATATAGGATCGTAAAAAGATCTATCAAGATCCACCGTCCCAAGAGCTTGCATGTAGCATTGGGCATATGAATTTTTACATCCAGTGGCACCTCAGAAGTCAAGAGTATGCACCCAATACTGACTGCACAAGATACTATGAATTTCAGAGTGCATGTCATGTACAAAACATGGCACCACACAAAAATTCAGAGAAAGAAAATTATCAGGGAACATGGCAGCACTTGGGTCGCATGCAGAAATTCAGAAAACAACCCAATTAATAGGCAACACATAATTTAGAAATTCAGAGTAGGGTTGCGCACAGAGTTAGAGAGAACGTGGTTACTCCAAGTTGATAACTCCAATTAGCCTACAACCAGAAGAGGCAACACAACCAAGAGAGATTAGGAGGGGACGCCATGGGTGATGAGCGAGGGGAGGGGTGGACGTGCAATGTTCAGAGGGTCGTGGGCGGTCAGGTCGAGCAGGCTGTACCTTGCCGTCTTGAGTGCGCAAACTGGGGAAGGGGAGTGCCTGAAGTGCGGCTCGCAGGCAGCCATCTCTGCTCGTTGTCCTCGACCACGGGGATGCTTGGGCATAGGACAACAGATGCGGAGCTGGTCTGAGCGCGGCGCATGGTGCATGCATTGAAGCCCAAGGTCCAGGCAGGCCATGTTCAGAAGCTCATGCACTTCCCGGCTGCCCCAACAACCGACCAAGATTGATCCGATTTTCTCCCCACAACTGCGACGAATCCATCTATCCATCCAGCAGTCGTGGCGCGGGTAGCCCGTGAGGGAGACGAGGACCTTGAGCGGGTGTAGGTAACACGGTCGGGCGTGGACATGGACGGGGACGGCATCAAGGCAGCCTTACCAAAGCACAGTTCCGCCCCAAACTCACAACCCCGTTGCCGGTAGCATGCACATACACTTCAAACGGGTGCTTACGTGCCGTGCGTGTGCCTCGTAGGTACAGCGCCACGGGCAAAGTTGGGAACCACCATTGGGCTCAAGCGTCTGCCATGGCTGTACCTCGCATCTGGCGCTGCCTCCCTTCTCGAGATCAGCGGCGGTGAGCCTCGGGTCGACCGTAGATGGCCTTGAGGATGCGTCCCCCGTCGGCGCTGTAGCACGCGAGGTCCAGTAGGAGCCGCTCCGTGTTCTCCTCCTTGAACGCGTCGGCGGCGAGCCTCCGGCAAGCGGCTCGAGGATGCGTTCTTTGATTTGTTTGGGTTCTAGTCTCGTGGTGCGATGGGAGGAGGAAACCATGGGTATTTGTGAGAAGGAAATCGTAGAGGCACCCATGGCTTCGTGTTGGAGAAGGTCTCGTATGAAGATCCGATCCAAAACGGACAGACATTTTTTTCCACTTATCCCCCTGCCATCTCTCCTTCCCTCCGCCCTCTCTCTCCCCTACGCCCCACTGCCGCCCGACCTCGCCGGACGCCATCACCGGAGTAACCACACAGGCCGCCCCCTGCCATCTCTCCCTCCCTCCGCCCTCACTCTCCCCTCCACCCCACTGCCCCTACTCCTTTTCTTCTCCTTCCTTCCCCTCTCTCTCCCCTGCAACTTCCTTTCTCTCAATCCCTCTCTCTCGCTCGCCGCCGATCTACAGGAGCTTGCCGCCGCCACCAGATCCCGGCCCCACCGCTGGAACCTGCCGCTTGCCGGAGATCATGCCACCGCCGTGGCAGGTTCCCCCTGCTCCCGTGCGCAGCGGAGTTGGAGGGATGGGGGCGTGGCGGCAGAGGGCGACTGGAGTTATTGTGCGGGAGACAGGGCTAGTTGAATCGTGTTTATATTTATATTAGTACCACTTTGTTTATATTACTATTACGATTTTGTCCATATAAATTGTAAAAGCGTATTATGACATGAGAAGAAAGCGTATTATGACGGTGAATCCGACAAAGTCAATCCGTGCTTTATTATTAGGAAAAGAATAAAGCACGCATTGATTCTGTCGGGTTCACCGCCGTGCCCTTTTTACAAATAGTCCCTGTGGTTTTTAAGAATTAAACCCGCCGTCCCTATTTTAGTGAACCTGAAAAACGTTTCGTTTTAAAAAAATCTACAACATTTATCCACTATTCCTCTGTTTCATTTTTCCAAGTCCGCTTCTTTTCCAGCCGCGGCGCAGAGGATAAGGTGAGCGCCACGCCCTTGCCGGCAGACGGCTACAGCCGCGGTGCGAGGAGCGCCGGTGTGTGTGTGGCTCTGCAGTCTGAGCCGCGGAGGAGTGGAAGGAGCGCCGGGGAGAGGGACACTCCACGGCGGTGGTGCTTGGGGCTCCGACGAACGGAGGCGAGCGGCGATAGGAGAAGCTCCGCGGCGACGCTCTGAAGGCCATCAGCCATGGTGGTTGTGGCTGCGCGTGCGCCCGCGAGCGGCTGCACGTGGCTGGATGTGCGCACGTGGCGCCGACCTTCGCCGACCGGCCTCCTCTTGTTGCAGCAACCGCGCCGCCGTCGCAACAACGCGAGATTCATGCGCTGCGTCGAGCTCCGCCTCCCCCTGTGCGTGGCCGCCGCCTCTCCCGACCTCATCCCCATGCAGCTGCGCGCCCTCGTCTGCCCCACGGCAAGCTCCGCCTCCTGCGTGCGGTCGCCGCCTCCCTCGACCTCCACCACCTACTGCAAGTTAGGCGCCGCCCTAGAGGCTGCAAACAAGGGCGCCGCAAGCTGCCAGCGGCCGAAGAGTTGCTGCTCCCGTGTCGTGATTGGAGACCGTGTCCTTCTACAACAGCAATCAATGGATTTCCCGACCCGGATTTGAGTTGCCTACTATAAGAAGGAAGGGTCCTCAGCTGGAATCTCCATCAGGTTGCGTCCTTGGACCAGAAGCTCCATCAAAGCCCGTCGAAATTGCAATTTTTGTCAAAACGTCCAATGTCGCCGCCGAGTTCGCCGGAGGAACAAGAACATCCGTCCAACCGTCCAATGTCGCTGCCGGCGGCTACATCAGAGGTATATATCCCCTTGATATTCATTGGATGCAATTCCCTGTTTTAGATGTTGTTTCTGTCCCCTGCCTCTGACTATGCTAGCTTTATATTGCTGAATGTAGGAGCTTTTTTCCTTTTCTTTTTACTTATTCAGTGATATGGGGCAGGGCATCTGAATGAACCAATTCATGTTGAAAATAACTTAGGCATCAAGTCCACCAGGTTTGAGATGCTCACAAAAACATGTCAGTTTCAGGCAGCTATTTTCAGTTGACAGTATACTGAATAATTTGACGGTGAATAATTTCAGCCATTCAGAAACATTGCCCATGATGTTAATATGTTGACTAGGGGCCTTTCGTAGCTACTTTAATGAAAATTGTAGCAGCACAGTGTCCTGCTGCATATATTAAATTGCAAAGTGAAAGTAAACAAAAAACATGAAAAAGTTTCTGTCCAATTAATAATTTAAATCACTCCTTTCACTTGATATTATTTCTGTTGATATTATAGTTTTGAGTTGATGGCACTGTTGGTATTATTTCTGTTACCACTGAAGTGTGGCATCTCTTTTGATGGTTTAGTAGAATTAAGTGTCTGGTGTCACTTGATATTTAGAATTGACCTGCCATCCATGCAATAAATAAAAAAGTCATTTGGCCTGGTTTTCATGTCTCTGCTGTGTATGCGCGTGCAGGTGCCAAAGGCGTCCAATCCAACTAAGGTGGAGGCCAAGGTGGTTCAGCTCTCGGACATTGCACCAATAATGCTGGATGATACCGATGTGCAGACTGTAAGTTTCATATATTCAGACTGGGACCTTTCTTCCTATTGTTTTGCCGTCAAAACTGAAAAAGTGTGATGCTAATTCGCCAAATGTCAATGTGGTCATTAGCCTGTATGTTCTCAATCTCCTAGCAGATGCATATCATGGTTCTCTGACCTTCGATCACTTTATTCTGCATTTACATGATATATTGCTTCTAGCCGATGAAATTTGGTCCACATCTGTGTGCGTATGGATATCCTATACTGAAAGCTTGTGCTTGCCCATTGTATGATTCTATTAGAAGTAGACAATTGCAAGTGTCCACGGTAATAAACTTCTGATCACAGGATTGCTAGCTTAAAGTTTTTTAGATTATGTAAATGGCTTATTTAGTTGTCTGCTCTTATAAGCTGGAGCTCTTGCTTTCTAAAACACATATAAACTGCCATCTACACTAAACAATAAGGCTTCATGTATGAATTGGAGCAATAATATTAGGCTGATGAACTGACATTAGCAGCAAAAATAATATAAATGGGTTATTTTGTGTGTCTTGCTCTTTCCTGATTTCTTTGGTTTTGCATCCTAGAATGTTTGAACATGTCCAGCTGCAGAAAAGGAGTTTGCATCTGAAGGAAATATGCCCTAGAGACAATAATAAAGTTGTTATTTTATATCTCCTTATTCATGATAAATGTTTATTATTCATGCTAGAATTGTATTGATCGGAAACCTAAATACATGTGTGAATACATAGACAAATAATGTGTCCCTAGTCAGACTCTACTTCACTAGCTCATTGATCAAAGATTGTTAAGGTTTCATAACCATAGACATGAGTTGTCATTTGATAACGGGATCACATCATTAGGAGAATGATGTGAAGGACAAGACCCATCCGTTAGCTTAGCATTATGATCGTTCAGTTTTATTGCTATTGCTTTCTTCATGTCAAATACATATTCCTTCGACTATGAGATTATGCAACTCCCGGATACCGGAGGAATGCCTTATGTGCTATCAAACGTCACAACGTAACTGGGTGATTATAAAGATGCTCTACAGGTATCTCCGAAGGTGTTTGTTGAGTTGGCATAGATCGAGATTAGGATTTGTCACTCCGAGTATCGGAGAGGTATCTCTGGGACCTCTCGGTAATAACATCATAAGAAGCCTTCCAAGCAAAGTGACTAATGAGTTAGTTGCAGGATGATGTATTACGGAGCGAGTAAAGAGACTTGCCGGTAACGAGATTGAACTAGGTATGAAGATACCGATGATCGAATATCGGGCAAGTAACATGCCGATGAACAAAGGGAATAATGCATGTTGTCATACTGGTTCGATCGATAAAGATCTTCATAGAATATGTAGGAGCCAATATGAGCATCCAGGTTTCGCTATTGGTTATTGACCGGAGATATGTCTCAGTCATGTCTACATAGTTCTCAAACCCGTAGGGTCCGCACGCTTAACGTTCGGTAATGATTTAGTATTGTACGAGTTATGTGATTTGGTGACCGAATGTTGTTTGGAATCCCGGATGAGATCATAGACATGATGAGGAGTCTCGAAATGGTCGAGAGGTAAAGATTGATATATAGGATGATAGTATTCGGACACCGGAAGTGTTCCGGATAGTAT
>NC_057814.1:125226-141878 GCF_018294505.1 Triticum aestivum | reverse complement strand
GGGTTACCGTAACCCCCGGGGGAAGATATGGGCCATATGGGCCATATGATGGGAGCACACCAGCCCACAAGGGGTGGCTCGCCCCCTCATGGAAGGAGGCCAAGTGGGGGAAGGGAAAGAGGGGGTTCGGCCACCCTGTCCTTCTCTCCTTCCTCTTCCTTTTTCCCCTCCGACAATTATGGAAGGGGGGGAGGCCAAATTGGGGAGGACCCCAAGTAGGATTCCTCCTACTTGGGGCGCACCCTTGCTGCTCCCCTCCCACTCCCACCTATATATACATGGGGAGGGGGCGCCTAGAACACACAACATCAATTGTTAGCCGTGTGCGGCGCCCTCCTCGACAGTTTACACCCCCGGTCATATTCTCGCGGTGCTTAGGCGAAGCCCTGCACGGATAACATCACCATCACCATCACCACGCCGTCGTGCTGACGGAACTCATCTACTACCTCGACACCTTGCTGGATCAAGAAGGCGAGGGACGTCTTCGAGCTGAACGTGTGCAAAACTCGGAGGTGCCGTACGTTCGGTACTCGATCGGTGGAGCGCGAAGAAAGTCCGACTACATCAACCGCGTTGTGAAACGCTTCCGCTTACGGTCTACGAGGGTACATAGAGACACTCTCCCCCTCGTTGCTTTGCATCTCCTAGATAGATTTTGTGTGAGCGTAGGAATTTTTTTGAAATTGCATGCTACGTTTCCCTACAGTGGCATCCGAGTTAGGTCTATGCGTAGATGATATGCATGAGTAGAACACAAAGAGTTGTGGGCGGTGATAGTCATACTGTTTACCACCAACGTCTTATTTTGATTCGGCAGTATTGTGGGATGAAGCGGCCCGGACCAACCTTACATGTCCACGCACATGAGACCGGTTCCACCGACAGGCATGCAACTAGTTTTGCATAAAGGTGGCTGACGGGTGTCTGTTTCTCCTACTTTAGTTGAATCGAGTTTGACTACGGCCGGTCCTTGAAGAAGGTTAAAACAGCAAACTTGACGAAACACCGTTGTGGTTTGATGCGTAGGTAAGAACGGTTCTTGCTAGAAGCCGGTAGCAGCCACGTAAAACTTGCAACAACAAAGTAGAGGACGTCTAACTTGTTTTTGCAGGGCATATTGTGATGTGATATGTTCAAGACATGATGTGATATACGTTATTGTATGAGATGATCATGTTTTGTAAAAGTTATCGGCAACCGGCAGGAGCCTTATGGTTGTCTCTTTATTGTATGAAATTCAAACGCCATGTAATTGCTTTACTTTATCACTATGCGTTAGCGATAGTTGTAGAAGGAATAGTTGGCGAGACGATCACGACGCAACGATGGAGATCAAGGTGTCGAGCCAGTGACAATGGAGATCATGACGATGCTTTGGAGATGGAGATCAAAAGAACAAGATGATGATGGCCATATCATGTCACATATTTGATTGCATGTGATATTTATCTTTTATGCATCTTATTTTGCTTAGTACGGCGGTAGCATTATAAGATGATCCCTTAACTAAATTTTAAGGTATAAGTGTTCTCCCTGAGTATGCACAGTTGCGACAGTTCGTCGTGTTGAGACACCACGTGATGTTCGGGTGTGATAGACTCTACGTTCACATATAACGGGTGCAAGACATTTTTGCACATGAGGAATACTCGGGTTAAACTTGACGAGCCTAGCATGTACAGACATGTCCTCGAAACACTGGAGACCGAAAGTTCGAACGTGAATCTTATAGTAGATATGATCAACATAGAGATGTTCACCATTGATGACTACTCCATCTCACGTGATGATCGGACATGGTTTAGTTGATTTGGATCACGTATCATTTAGATGACTTGAGGGATGTCTATCTAAGTGGGAGTTCTTAAGTAATTTGATTAGTTGAACTTAATTTATCATGAACTTAGTCTTGATAGTTTTTGCATATCTATATTGTAGATCAATAGCTCGTGTATAGCTCCCCTGTTTTATTTTGATATGTTCCTAGAGAAAAATAAGTTGAAAGATGATAGTCGCAATGATGCGGACTAGGTCCATAATCTGAGGATTATCCTCATTGCTGCACAGAAGAATTGTGTCCTTGATGCACCGCTAGGTGAAAGGCCTGCTGCAGGATCAGATGCTGATGTTTTGAACGTCTGGCAAGCTCGATCTGATGACTACTCGATAGTTCAGTGTGCCATGCTTTACGGCTTAGAATCGTGACTTCAAAGACGTTTTGAACATCATGGAGCATATGAGATGTTCCAAGAGTTGAAGTTAATATTTCAAGCAAATGCCCGAGTTGAGAGATATGAAGTCTCCAACAAGTTCTATAGCTACAAGATGGAGGAGAACAGTTCTGTCAGTGAACACATACTCAAAATATTTGGGTATCATAATCACTTAACTCAGCTGGGAGTTAATCTTCCAGTTGATAGTGTTATTGACAGAGTTCTTCAATCACTGCCACCAAGCTACAAAGGCTTCGTGATGAACTATAATATGCATGGGATGGACAAGACAATTCCCGAGCTCTTCGCAATGCTCAAAGCTACGGAGGTAGAAATCAAGAAGGAGCATCAAGTGTTGATGCTTAACAAGACCACTAGTTTCAAGAAAAAGGGCAAGGGAAAGAAGGGGAACTTCAAGAAGAATGGCAAACAAGTTGCCACTCTCGGGAAGAAACCCAAAGCTGGACCCAAGCCTGAAACTAAGTGCTTCTACTGCAAAAGGACTGGTCACTGGAAGCGGAACTGCCCCAAGTATTTGGCGGATAAGAAGGATGGCAAAGTGAACAAAGGTATATTTGATATACATGTTATTGATGTGTACCTTACTAATGCTCGTAGTAGCGCCTGGCTATTTGATACTGGTTCGGTTGCTCATATTTGTAACTCGAAACATGAGCTGCGGATTAAACGAAGATTGGCTAAGGACGAGGTGATGATGCGCGTTGGGAATGGTTCCAAGGTCGATGTGATCACCGTCGGCACGGTACCTCTACATATACCTTCGGGATTAGTTTTAAACATGAATAATTGTTATTTGGTACCAGCGTTGACAATGAACATTATATGTGGATCTTGTTTAGTGCGAGACGGTTATTCATTTAAATTAGAGAATAATGGTTGTTCTATTTATTTGAGTGATACGTCTCCAACGTATCTATAATTTTTTATTGTTCCATGCTATTATATTATCTATTTTGGATGTTTTATATGCATTAATATGCTATTTTATATGATTTTTGGGACTAACCTATTAACCTAGAGCCCAGTGCCAGTTTCTGTTTTTTCCTTGTTTTAGAGTTTTGCGGAAAAGGAATACCAAATGGAGTCCAAACGGAATAAAACTTTCGCGATGATTTTTCTTGGACCAGAAGACACCCAGGAGACTTGGAGTGCAAGTCGGAAGAGCCACGAGGCGGCCACAAGGGTGGAGGGCGCGCGCCCCAACCTTGTGGGCCCCTCGTAGCCCCTCTGACCTAGATCTTTCGCCTATATATACTCTTATACCCAAAAAACATCCAGGGGAGCAACAAAACCACTGTTCCACCACCGCAACCTTTTGTACCCGTGAGATCCCATCTTGGGGCCTTTTCCGACGTCCTGTCGGAGGGGGATTCGATCACGGAGGGCTTCAACATCAACACCATTGCCTCTCCGATGAAGCGTGAGTAGTTTATTTCAGACCTACGGGTCCATAGCTAGTAGCTAGATGGCTTCTTCTCTCTCTTTGATTCTCAATACAAAGTTCTCCCAGATGTTCTTGGAGATCTATTCGATGTAATACTCTTTTGCACTATGTTTGCCGAGATTCGATGAATTGTGGATTTACGATCAGCTTATCTATGAATATTATTTGAATCTTCTCTGAATTCTTATATGCATGATTTGATATCTTTGCAAGTCTCTTCGAACTACCGATTTGGTTTGGCCAACTAGATTGGTTTTTCTTGCAATGGGAGAAGTGCTTAGCTTTGGGTTCAATCTTGCGGTGTCCTTTCCCAGTGATAGTAGGGGCAGCAAGGCACGTATTGTATTGTTGCCATCGAGGATAAAAAGATGGGTTTTTCATCATATTGCTTGAGTTTATCCCGCTACATCATGTCATCTTACTTAATGCGTTACTCTGTTCTTGTGAACTCAATACTCTAGATGCAAGCAGGAGTCGGTCGATGTGTCGAGTAATAGTAGTAGATGCATAATCGTTTCGGTCTACTTACTACGGACGTGATGCCTATATTCATGATCATTGCCTTAGATATCATCATAACTTTGCGCTTTTCTATCAATTGCTTGGCAGTAATTTGTTCACCCACCGTAATAATTTTTATATTGAGAGAAGCCTCTACCATTCGCGACTCAAAAACAAAGGACGCCGAAGAGCTCCTCGATAACTACCTCTTCCCTGGCATGACCAAAATAACTTTTTTCTATTCAAATCATTCTTAAAAAATGTTGTTCACCAAATTTTCCCAAATTAGGTCCCCATATATGACATCTGGCAGATAATTTGCCGTAGAACCTACCATTCACGACTCAAAAACGAAGGTCACCCAAGAACTCCTCCATAACTATCTCTTCCCTGGCATGATCAAAATAACTTTTTGCTATTCAAACCATCCTTCAAAAATATTGTTCACAGAATTTTCCCAAATTAGGTCCCCATATATGACATCTGGTAGAGAATTTGCCCTAAAACCTACCAATCGCGACTCGAAAACAAAGGTCACCCAAGAACTGCTCGATAACTACCTCCTCCCTGGCATGACCAAAATAACTTTTTGCTATTGAAACCATCCTTGAATAATGTCGTTCATAGAATTTTCCCAAATTATGTGCCCACATATGACATCGGGTAGAGAATTTGCCCTAAAACCTACCATTCGCGAGTTGAAAACAAAGGACGCCCAAGAACTCCTCGATAACAACCTCTTCCCTAGCATAACAAAAATAACTTTTTGCTATTCAAATCATCCTTGAATAATGTCGTTCATAGAATTTTCCAAAATTTGGTCCCCTTATATGACATCTGGTAGAGAACTTGCCATAAAACCTACCATTCGCGACTCGGAAAGGAAGGCCGCCCAAGAACTCCTCGATAACTACCTCTTCCCTAGCATGATCAAAATTACTTTTTGTTATTCAAACCGTCATTACATGATGTCGTTCATAGAATTTTCCAAAATTAGGTCCCCATATATGACACCTCGTAGAGAATTTGCCCTAAAACCTACCATTCGCGACTCAAAAGCAAAGGACGCCCAAGAACTCCTCGATAACTACCTCTTCCTTGGCATGACCAAAATAACTTTTTTCTATTAAAACCATGCTTAAAAAATGTGGTTCATAGAATTTTCCCAAATTAGGTGCCCATATATGACATCTAGCCGAGAATTTACCCTAAAACCTACCATTCACGACTCAAAAGCGAAGGTCGCCCCAAAACTCCTCGATAACTACCTCTTCCCTGGCATGATCAAAATAACTTTTTGCTATTCAAACAATCCTTAAAAAGTGTCGTTTATAGAATTTCCAAAATTAGGTCCCCATATATGACATCTGGTAGAAAATTTGCCCTAAAACCTACCATTCGCCACTCGAAAATAATGGACGCCCAAGAACTCCTTGATAACTACCTCTTCCCTGGCATGACCAAAATAACTTTTTGACCTTCAAATCATCCTTAAATAATGTTGTTCATAGAATTTTTGAAAATTTGGTCCCCATATATGACATCTGGTAGAGAATTTACCCTAAATCCTACCATTCGGGACTCGAAAACAAAGTCGCCCAAGAACTCCTTGATAAGTACCTCTTCCCTGGCATGAACAAAATAACTTTTTGCTATCCACACCATCCTTACCCGAATTAGCTTTCCATACATGACATCTGGTAGAGAATTTGCCCTAAAACCTACCATTCGTGACTCGAGAAGAAAGGTCGCCCAAGAACTCCTCGATAACTACCTCTTCCCTCGCATGACCGAAATAAACTTTTGCTATCCAAACCATCCTTCAAAAATGTCGTTCACAGAATTTTACCAAATTAGGTCCCCATATATGACATCTGGTAGAGAATTTGCCCTAAAACCTTCCATAAGCAACTCGAAAACAAAGGTCGCCCAAGAACTCCTCGATAACTACCTCTTCCCTGGCATGACCAAAATAACTTTTTGCTATTCAAATCATCTATAAATAATGTCGTTCATAGAATTTTCCAAAATTTGGTCCCCATATATGACATCTGGTAGAGAATTTGCCCTAAAACCTACCATTCGGGACTCGAAAACAAAGTCGGCCAAGAACACCTCGATAAGTAGCTCTTCCCTGGCATGACCAAAATAGCTTTTTTCTATCCAAACCATCCTTGCGAAAATTAGGTTCCCATTTATGACATCTGGTAGAGAGTTTGCCCTAAAACCTACCATTCGCGACTCGAAAACAAAGGTCGCCCAAGAACTCCTCAATAAGTAGCTCTTCACTGGCATTACCAAAATAACTTTTTTGTATTCAAACAATCCTTAAAAAATGTGGTTCACAGAGTTTTCCCAAATTAGGTTCCCATCTATGACATCGGGTGGAGAATTTGCCCTCAAATCTACCATTCACGAATCGAAAACAAAGGTCGCCCAAGAACTCCTCGATAAATACCTCTTGCCTCGCATGACCAAAATAACTTTTTACTATTCAAACCATCCTTAAAAAATGTCGTTCACAGAATTTTCCTAATTAGGTGCCCATATATGACAGAATTTGCCCTAAAACCTACCATTCGAGACTCGAGAACAAAGGACGCCCTAGAACTCATTGAAAACTACCTCTTCCCTGGCATGATCAAAATAACTTTTTGCTATTAAAACCATCCGTACAAGATGTCGTTCATATAATTTTCCCAAATTAGGTCCCCATATATGACATCTGGTAGAGAATTTTCCCTAAAACCTACCATTCGCGTCTCAAAAACAAAGGTCGCCAAAGAACTCCTCGATAACTACCTCTTACCTGGCATGACCAAAATAACTTTTTGCTATTCAAACAATCCTTAAAAAATGTCGTTCACAGAATTTTCTCAAATTAGGTCCCCATATATGACATCTGGTAGAGAATTTGCCCTAAAACCTACCATTCGGGACTTGAAAACAAAGTCGCCTAACAACTCCTCGATAAGTACCTCTTCCCTGGCATGACCCAAATGACTTTTTGCTATCCAAACCATCCTTACCCAAATTAGCTTCCCATATATGACATCTGGTAGAGAATTTGCCCTAAAACCTACCATTCGGGACTCGAAAACAAAGGTCGACCAAGAACTCCTCGATAACTACCTCTTCCCTCGCACGACCAAAATAAAGTTTTGCTATCCAAACCATCCAGAAAAAATGTCGTTCACAGAATTTTAACAAATTAGGTCCCCATTTATGACATCTAGTAGAGAATTTGCCCTAAAACCTTCCATAAGCAACTCGAAAACAAAGGTCGCCCAGGAACTCCTCGATAACTACCTCTTCCCTGGCATGACCAAAATAACATTTTTCTATTCAAATCATCCTTAAAAAATGTGGTTCACAGAGTTTTCCCAAATTAGGTTCCCATATATGACATCGGGTGGAGAATTTGCCCTAAAATCTACCATTCACGAATGGAAAACAAAGGTCGCCCAAGAACTCCTCGATAACTACCTCTTGCCTCGCATGACCAAAATAACTTTTTACTGTTCAAACCATCCTTAAAAATGTCATTCACTGAATTTTCCTAAATTAGGTGCCCATATATGACAGAATTTGCCCTAAAACCTACCATTCGCGACTCAAAAACAAAGGACGCCCTAGAACTCATTGAAAACTACCTCTTCCCTGGCATGATCAAAATAACTTTTTGCTATTAAAACCATCAGTACAAGATGTCGTTCATAGAATTTTCCCAAATTAGGTCCCCATATATGACATCTGGAAGAGAATTTTCCCTAAAACCTACCATTCCCGTCTCGAAAACAAAGGTCGCCAAAGAACTCCTCGATAACAACCTCTTCCCTAGCATGACAAAAATAACTTTTTGCTATTCAAATCATCCTTGAATAATGTCGTTCATAGAATTTTCCAAAATTTGGTCCCCATATGACATCTGGTAGAGAATTTGCCATAAAACCTACCATTCGCGACTCGGAAAGGAAGGCCGCCCAAGAACTCCTCGATAACTACCTCTTCCCTAGCATGATCAAAATTACTTTTTGTTATTCAAACCGTCATTACAAGATGTCGTTCATAGAATTTTCCAAAATTAGGTCCCCATATATGACACCTCGTAGAGAATTTGCCCTAAAACCTACCATTCGCGACTCGAAAGCAAAGGACGCCCAAGAACTCCTCGATAACTACCTCTTCCTTGGCATGACCAAAATAACTTTTTTCTATTAAAACCATGCTTAAAAAATGTGGTTCATAGAATTTAGCCAAATTAGGTCCCCATATATGACATATAGCCGAGAATTTACCCTAATACCTACCATTCACGACTCAAAAACGAAGGTCGCCCCAAAACTCCTCGATAACTACCTCTTCCCTAGCATGATCAAAATAACTTTTTGCTATTCATACAATCCTTAAAAAGTGTCGTTTATAGAATTTCCAAAATTAGGTCCCCATATATGACATCTGGTAGAAAATTTGCCCTAAAACCTACCATTCGCCACTCGAAAACAAAGGACGCCCAAGAACTCCTTGCTAACTACCCCTTCCCTGGCATGACCAAAATAAATTTTTGATCTTCAAATCATCCTTAAATAATGTCGTTCATAGAATTTTTGAAAATTTGGTCCCCATATATGAAATCTGGTAGAGAATTTGCCCTAAAACCTACCATTCGGGACTCAAAAACAAAGTCGCCCAAGAACTCCTCGATAAGTACCTCTTCCCTGGCATGAACAAAATAACTTTTTGCTATCCAAACCATCCTTACCCAAATTAGCTTTCCATATATGACATCTGGTAGAGAATTTGCCCTAAAACCTACCATTCGTGACTCGAAAACAAAGGTCGCCCAAGAACTCCTCGATAACTACCTCTTCCCTCGCATGACCGAAATAAATTTTTGCTATCCAAACCATCCTTAAAAAATGTCGTTCACAGAATTTTACCAAATTAGGTCCCCATATATGACATCTGGTAGAGAATTTGCCCTAAAACCTTCCATAAGCAACTCGAAAACAAAGGTCGCCCATGAACTCAACTACCTCTTCCCTGGCATGACCAAAATAACTTTTTGCTATTCAAATCATCCTTAAATAATGTCGTTCATAGAATTTTCCAAAATTTGGTCCCCATATATGACATCTGGTAGAGAATTTGCACTAAAACCTACCATTCGGGACTCGAAAACAAAGTCGCCCAAGAACACCTCGATAAGTACCTCTTCCCTGGCATGACCAAAATAACTTTTTTCTATCCAAACCATCCTTGCGAAAATTAGGTTCCCATTTATGACATCTGGTAGAAAGTTTGCCCTAAAACCTACCATTCGAGACTCGAAAACAAAGGTCGCCCAAGAAATCCTCGATAAGTAGCTCTTCACTGGCATTACCAAAATAACTTTTTTGTATTCAAACCATCCTTAAAAAATGTGGTTCACAGAGTTTTCCCAAATTAGGTCCCCATTTATGACATCGGGTGGAGAATTTGCCCTCAAATCTACCATTCACGAATCGAAAACAAAGGTCGCCCAAGAACTCCTCGATAACTACCTCTTGCCTCGCATGACCAAAATAACTTTTTAATATTCAAACCATCCTTAAAAAATGTCGTTCACAGAATTTTCCTAATTAGGTGCCCATATATGACAGAATTTGCCCTAAAACCTACCATTCGCGACTCAAAAACAAAGGACGCCCTAGAACTCATTGAAAACTACCTCTTCCCTGGCATGATCAAAATAACTTTTTGCTTTTAAAACCATCCGTACAAGATGTCGTTCATAGAATTTTCCCAAATTAGGTCCCCATATATGACATCTGGTAGAGAATTTTCCCTAAAACCTACCATTCGCGTCTCGAAAACAAAGGTCGCCAAAGAACTCCTCGATAGCTACCTCTTCCCTAGCATGACCAAAATAACTTTTTGCTATTCAAACAATCCTTAAAAAATGTCGTTCATAGAATTTTCTCAAATTAGGTCCCCATATATGACATCTGGTAGAAAATTTGCACTAAAACCTACCATTCGGGACTTGAAAACAAAGTCGCCCAAGAACTCCTCGATAAGTACCTCTTCCCTGGCATGACCCAAATAACTTTTTGCTATCCAAACCATCCTTACCCAAATTAGCTTCCCATATATGACTTCTGGTAGAGAATTTGCCCTAAAACCTACCATTCGGGACTTGAAAACAAAGGTCGACCAAGAACTCCTCGATAACTACCTCTTCCCTCGCACGACCAAAATAAAGTTTTGCTATCCGAACCATCCAGAAAAAATGTCGTTCACAGAATATTAACAAATTAGGTCCCCATATATGACATCTGGTAGAGAATTTGCCCTAAAACCTTCCATAAGCAACTCGAAAACAAAGGTCGCCTAGGAACTCCTCGATAACTACCTCTTCCCTGGCATGACCAAAATAACTTTTTTCTATTCAAATCATCCTTAAAAAATGTGGTTCATAGAGTTTTCCCAAATTAGGTTCCCATATATGACATCGGGTGGAGAATTTGCCCTAAAATCTACCATTCACGAATGGAAAACAAAGGTCGCCCAAGAACTCCTCGATAACTACCTCTTGCCTCGCATGACCAAAATAACTTTTTACTGTTCAAACCATCCTTAAAAAATGTCATTCACTGAATTTTCCTAAATTAGGTGCCCATATTTGACAGAATTTTCCCTAAAACCTACCATTCGCGACTCGAAAACAAAGGACGCCCTAGAACTCATTGAAAACTACCTCTTCCCTGGCATGATCAAAATAACTTTTTGCTATTAAAACCATCCGTACAAGATGTCGTTCATAGAATTTTCCCATATTAGGTCCCCATATATGACATCTGGAAGAGCATTTTCCCTAAAACCTACCATTCCCGTGTCGAAAACAAAGGTCGCCAAAGAACTCCTCGATAACTACCTATTCCCTGGCATGACCAAAATAACTTTTTGCTATTCAAACAATCCTTAAAAAATGTCGTACACAGAATTTTCTCAAATTAGCTTCCCATATATGACATCTGGTAGAGAATTTGCCCTAAAACCTACCATTCGGGACTCGAAAACAAAGGTCGACCAAGAACTCCTCGATAACTACCTCTTCCCTCGCACGACCAGAATAAAGTTTTGCTATCCGAACCATCCAGAAAAAATGTCGTTCACAGAATATTAACAAATTAGGTCCCCATATATGACATCTGGTAGAGAATTTGCCCTAAAACCTTCCATAAGCAACTCGAAAACAAAGGTCGCCTAGGAACTCCTCGATAACTACCTCTTCCCTGGCATGACCAAAATAAATTTTTTCTATTCAAATCATCCTTAAAAAATGTGGTTCATAGAGTTTTCCCAAATTAGGTTCCCATATATGATATCGGGTGGAGAATTTTCCCTAAAATCTACCATTCACGAATGAAAAAAAAAGGTCGCCCAAGAACTCGTCGATAACTACCTCTTGCCTCGCATGACCAAAATAACTTTTTACTATTCAAACCATCCTTAAAAAATGTCATTCACTGAATTTTCCTAAATTAGGTGCCCATATATGACAGAATTTTCCCTAAAACCTACCATTCGCGACTCAAAAACAAAGGACGCCCTAGAACTCATTGAAAACTACCTCTTCCCTGGCATGACCAAAATAAATTTTTGACCTTCAAATCATCCTTAAATAATGTCGTTCATAGAATTTTCCCAAATTAGGTCCCCATATATGACATCTGGAAGAGAATTTTCCCTAAAACCTACCATTCCCGTCTCGAAAACAAAGGTCGCCAAAGAAGTCCTCGATAACTACCTCTTCCCTGGCATGACCAAAATAACTTTTTGCTATTCAAACAATCCTTAAAAAATGTCGTCCACAGAATTTTCTCAAATTAGGTCCCCATATATGACATCTGGTAGAGAATTTGCCCTAAAACCAACCATTCGGGACTTGAAAACAAAGTCGCCCAAGAACTCCTCGATAAGTACCTCTTCCCTGGCATGACCCAAGTAACTTTTTGCTATCCAAACCATCCTTACCCAAATTAGCTTCCCATATATGACATCTGGTAGAGAATTTGCCCTAAAACCTACCATTCGGGACTCGAAAACAAAGGTCGACCAAGAACTCCTCGATAACTACCTCTTCCCTCGCACGACCAAAATAAAGTTTTGTTATCCAAACCATCTGGAAAAAATGTCGTTCACACAATTTTAACAAATTAGGTCCCCATATATGACATCTGGTAGAGAATTTGCCCTAAAACCTTCCACAAGCCACTCGAAAACAAAGGTCGCCCAGGAACTCCTCGATAACTAAATCTTCCCTGGCATGACCAAAATAACTTTTTGCTATTCAAATCACCCTTAAAAATGTGGTTCACAGAGTTTTCCCAAATTAGGTTCCCATCTATGACATCGGGTGGAGAATTTGCCCTAAAATATACCATTCAGGAATCGAAAACAAAGGTCGCCCAAGAACTCCTCGATAACTACCTCTTGCCTCGCATGACCAAAATAACTTTTTACTATTCAAACCATCCTTAAAAAATGTCATTCACTGAATTTTCCTAAATTAGGTGCCCATATATGACATAATTTGCCCTAAAACCTACCATTCGCGACTCGAAAACAAAAGACGCCCAAGAACTCCTCGATAACTACCTCTTCCCTGGCATGATCAATATAACTTTTTGCTATTAAAACCATCCGTACAAGATGTCGTTCATAGAATTTTCCCAAATTAGGTCCCCATATATGACATCTGGTAGAAAATTTGCCCTAAAACCTACCATTCGCCACTCGAAAACAAAGGACGCCCAAGAACTCCTTGCTAACTACCCCTTCCCTGGCATGACCAAAATAAATTTTTGATCTTCAAATCATCCTGAAATAATGTCGTTCATAGAATTTTTGAAAATTTGGTCCCCATATATGACATCTGGTAGAGAATTTGCCCTAAAACCTACCATTCGGGACTCAAAAACAAAGTCGCCCAAGAACTCCTCGATAAGTACCTCTTCCCTGGCATGAACAAAATAACTTTTTGCTATCCAAACCATCCTTACCCAAATTAGCTTTCCATATATGACATCTGGTAGAGAATTTGCCCTAAAACCTACCATTCGTGACTCGAAAACAAAGGTCGCCCAAGAACTCCTCGATAACTACCTCTTCCCTCGCATGACCGAAATAAATTTTTGCTATCCAAACCATCCTTAAAAAATGTCGTTCACAGAATTTTACCAAATTAGGTCCCCATATATGACATCTGGTAGAGAATTTGCCCTAAAACCTTCCATAAGCAACTCGAAAACAAAGGTCGCCCAAGAACTCAACTACCTCTTCCCTGGCATGACCAAAATAACTTTTTGCTATTCAAATCATCCTTAAATAATGTCGTTCATAGAATTTTCCAAAATTTGGTCCCCATATATGACATCTGGTAGAGAATTTGCCCTAAAACCTACCATTCGGGACTCAAAAACAAAGTCGCCCAAGAAAACCTCGATAAGTACCTCTTCCCTGGCATGACCAAAATAACTTTTTTCTATCCAAACCATCCTTGCGAAAATTAGGTTCCCATTTATGACATCTGGTAGAGAGTTTGCCCTAAAACCTACCATTCGAGACTCGAAAACAAAGGTCGCCCAAGAACTCCTCGATAAGTAGCTCTTCACTGGCATTACCAAAATAACTTTTTTTTGTATTCAAACCATCCTTAAAAAATGTGGTTCACAGAGTTTTCCCAAATTAGGTCCCCATATATGACATCGGGTGGAGAATTTGCCCTCAAATCTACCATTCACGAATCGAAAACAAAGGTCGCCCAAGAACTCCTCGATAACTACCTCTTGCCTCGCATGACCAAAATAACTTTTTAATATTCAAACCATCCTTAAAAAATGTCGTTCACAGAATTTTCCTAATTAGGTTCCCATATATGACAGAATTTGCCCTAAAACCTACCATTCGCGACTCAAAAACAAAGGACGCCCTAGAACTCATTGAAAACTACCTCTTCCCTGGCATGATCAAAATAACTTTTTGCTATTAAAACCATCCGTACAAGATGTCGTTCATAGAATTTTCCCAAATTAGGTCCCCATATATGACATCTGGTAGAGAATTTTCCCTAAAACCTACCATTCGCGTCTCGAAAACAAAGGTCGCCAAAGAACTCCTCGATAGCTACCTCTTCCCTAGCATGACCAAAATAACTTTTTGCTATTCAAACAATCCTTAAAAAATGTCGTTCATAGAATTTTATCAAATTAGGTCCCCATATATGACATCTGGTAGAGAATTTGCACTAAAACCTACCATTCGGGACTTGAAAACAAAGTCGCCCAAGAACTCCTCGATAAGTACCTCTTCCCTGGCATGACCCAAATAACTTTTTGCTATCCAAACCATCCTTACCCAAATTAGCTTCCCATATATGACATCTGGTAGAGAATTTGCCCTAAAACCTACCATTCGGGACTCGAAAACAAAGGTCGACCAAGAACTCCTCGATAACTACCTCTTCCCTCGCACGACCAAAATAAAGTTTTGCTATCCGAACCATCCAGAAAAAATGTCGTTCACAGAATATTAACAAATTAGGTCCCCATATATGACATCTGGTAGAGAATTTTCCCTAAAACCTTCCATAAGCAACTCGAAAACAAAGGTCGCCTAGGAACTCCTCGATAACTACCTCTTCCCTGGCATGACCAAATAACTTTTTTCTATTCAAATCATCCTTAAAAAATGTGGTTCATAGAGTTTTCCCAAATTAGGTTCCCATATATGACATCGGGTGGAGAATTTGCCCTAAAATCTACCATTCACGAATGAAAAACAAAGGTCGCCCAAGTACTCCTCGATAACTACCTCTTGCCTCGCATGACCAAAATAACTTTTTACTATTCAAACCATCCTTAAAAAATGTCATTCACTGAATTTTCCTAAATTAGGTGCCCATATTTGACAGAATTTTCCCTAAAACCTACCATTCGCGACTCGAAAACAAAGGACGCCCTAGAACTCATTGAAAACTACCTCTTCCCTGGCATGATCAAAATAACTTTTTGCTATTAAAACCATCCGTACAAGATGTCGTTCATAGAATTTTCCCATATTAGGTCCCCATATATGACATCTGGAAGAGCATTTTCCCTAAAACCTACCATTCACGTCTCGAAAACAAAGGTCGCCAAAGAACTCCTCGATAACTACCTATTCCCTGGCATGACCAAAATAACTTTTTGCTATTCAAACAATCCTTAAAAAATGTCGTACACAGAATTTTCTCAAATTAGCTTCCCATATATGACATCTGGTAGAGAATTTGCCCTAAAACCTACCATTCGGGACTCGAAAACAAAGGTCGACCAAGAACTCCTCGATAACTACCTCTTCCCTCGCACGACCAAAATAAAGTTTTGCTATCCGAACCATCCAGAAAAAATGTCGTTCACAGAATATTAACAAATTAGGTCCCAATATATGACATCTGGTAGAGAATTTGCCCTAAAACCTTCCATAAGCAACTCGAAAACAAAGGTCGCCTAGGAACTCCTCGATAACTACCTCTTCCCTGGCATGACCAAAATAAATTTTTTCTATTCAAATCATCCTTAAAAAATGTGGTTCATAGAGTTTTCCCAAATTAGGTTCCCATATATGATATCGGGTGGAGAATTTGCCCTAAAATCTACCATTCACGAATGAAAAAAAGGTCGCCCAAGAACTCCTCGATAACTACCTCTTGCCTCGCATGACCAAAATAACTTTTTACTATTCAAACCATCCTTAAAAAATGTCATTCACTGAATTTTCCTAAATTAGGTGCCCATATATGACAGAATTTTCCCTAAAACCTACCATTCGCGACTCAAAAACAAAGGACGCCCTAGAACTCATTAAAAACTACCTCTTCCCTGGCGTGACCAAAATAACTTTTTGACCTTCAAATCATCCTTAAATAATGTCGTTCATAGAATTTTCCCAAATTAGGTCCCCATATATGACATCTGGAAGAGAATTTTCCCTAAAACCTACCATTCCCATCTCAAAATCAAAGGTCGCCAAAGAAGTCCTCGATAACTACCTCTTCCCTGGCATGACCAAAATAACTTTTTTCTATTCAAACAATCCTTAAAAAATGTCGTCCACAGAATTTTCTCAAATTAGGTCCCCATATATGACATCTGGTAGAGAATTTGCCCTAAAACCTACCATTCGGGACTTGAAAACAAAGTCGCCCAAGAACTCCTCGATAAGTACCTCTTCCCAGGCATGACCCAAGTAACTTTTTGCTATCCAAACCATCCTTACCCAAATTAGCTTCCCATATATGACATCTGGTAGAGAATTTGCCCTAAAACCTACCATTCGGGACTCGAAAACAAAGGTCGACCAAGAACTCCTCGATAACTACCTCTTCCCTCGCACGACCAAAATAAAGTTTTGTTATCCAAACCATCTGGAAAAAATGTCGTTCA
>NC_057814.1:124422-125216 GCF_018294505.1 Triticum aestivum | reverse complement strand
ATAACTACCTCTTCCCTGGCATGACCAAATAACTTTTTTCTATTCAAATCATCCTTAAAAAATGTGGTTCATAGAGTTTTCCCAAATTAGGTTCCCATATATGACATCGGGTGGAGAATTTGCCCTAAAATCTACCATTCACGAATGAAAAACAAAGGTCGCCCAAGTACTCCTCGATAACTACCTCTTGCCTCGCATGACCAAAATAACTTTTTACTATTCAAACCATCCTTAAAAAATGTCATTCACTGAATTTTCCTAAATTAGGTGCCCATATTTGACAGAATTTTCCCTAAAACCTACCATTCGCGACTCGAAAACAAAGGACGCCCTAGAACTCATTGAAAACTACCTCTTCCCTGGCATGATCAAAATAACTTTTTGCTATTAAAACCATCCGTACAAGATGTCGTTCATAGAATTTTCCCATATTAGGTCCCCATATATGACATCTGGAAGAGCATTTTCCCTAAAACCTACCATTCACGTCTCGAAAACAAAGGTCGCCAAAGAACTCCTCGATAACTACCTATTCCCTGGCATGACCAAAATAACTTTTTGCTATTCAAACAATCCTTAAAAAATGTCGTACACAGAATTTTCTCAAATTAGCTTCCCATATATGACATCTGGTAGAGAATTTGCCCTAAAACCTACCATTCGGGACTCGAAAACAAAGGTCGACCAAGAACTCCTCGATAACTACCTCTTCCCTCGCACGACCAAAATAAAGTTTTGCTATCCGAACCATCCAGAAAAAATGTCGTTCACAGAATATTAACAAATTAGGTCCC
>NC_057814.1:124002-124412 GCF_018294505.1 Triticum aestivum | reverse complement strand
ATATATGACATCTGGTAGAGAATTTGCCCTAAAACCTTCCATAAGCAACTCGAAAACAAAGGTCGCCTAGGAACTCCTCGATAACTACCTCTTCCCTGGCATGACCAAAATAAATTTTTTCTATTCAAATCATCCTTAAAAAATGTGGTTCATAGAGTTTTCCCAAATTAGGTTCCCATATATGATATCGGGTGGAGAATTTGCCCTAAAATCTACCATTCACGAATGAAAAAAAGGTCGCCCAAGAACTCCTCGATAACTACCTCTTGCCTCGCATGACCAAAATAACTTTTTACTATTCAAACCATCCTTAAAAAATGTCATTCACTGAATTTTCCTAAATTAGGTGCCCATATATGACAGAATTTTCCCTAAAACCTACCATTCGCGACTCAAAAACAAAGGACGCC
>NC_057814.1:122285-123992 GCF_018294505.1 Triticum aestivum | reverse complement strand
CAAAGGTCGCCAAAGAAGTCCTCGATAACTACCTCTTCCCTGGCATGACCAAAATAACTTTTTTCTATTCAAACAATCCTTAAAAAATGTCGTCCACAGAATTTTCTCAAATTAGGTCCCCATATATGACATCTGGTAGAGAATTTGCCCTAAAACCTACCATTCGGGACTTGAAAACAAAGTCGCCCAAGAACTCCTCGATAAGTACCTCTTCCCAGGCATGACCCAAGTAACTTTTTGCTATCCAAACCATCCTTACCCAAATTAGCTTCCCATATATGACATCTGGTAGAGAATTTGCCCTAAAACCTACCATTCGGGACTCGAAAACAAAGGTCGACCAAGAACTCCTCGATAACTACCTCTTCCCTCGCACGACCAAAATAAAGTTTTGTTATCCAAACCATCTGGAAAAAATGTCGTTCATAGAATTTTAACAAATTAGGTCCCCATATATGACATCTGGTAGAGAATTTGCCCTAAAACCTTCCACAAGCCACTCGAAAACAAAGGTCGCCCAGGAACTCCTCGATAACTAAATCTTCCCTGGCATGACCAAAATAACTTTTTGCTATTCAAATCACCCTTAAAAATGTGGTTCACAGAGTTTTCCCAAATTAGGTTCCCATCTATTACATCGGGTGGAGAATTTGCCCTCAAATATACCATTCAGGAATCGAAAACAAAGGTCGCCCAAGAACTCCTCGATAACTACCTCTTGCCTCGCATGACCAAAATAACTTTTTACTATTCAAACCATCCTTAAAAAATGTCATTCACTGAATTTTCCTAAATTAGGTGCCCATATATGACAGAATTTGCCCTAAAACCTACCATTCGCGACTCGAAAACAAAAGACGCCCAAGAACTCCTCGATAACTACCTCTTCCCTGGCATGATCAATATAACTTTTTGCTATTAAAAACATCCGTACAAGATGTCGTTCATAGAATTTTCCCAAATTAGGTCCCCATATATGACATCTGGTAGAGAATTATCCCTAAAACCTACCATTCGGGACTCGAAAACAAAGGTCGACCAAGAACTCCTCGATAACTACCTCTTCCCTGGCATGACCAAAATAACTTCTTGCTATTCAAACAATCCTTAAAAAATGCCGTTCACAGAATTTTCTCAAATTAGGTCCCCATATATGACATCTGGTAGAGAATTTTCCCTAAAACCTACCATTCGGGACTTGAAAACAAAGTCGCCCAAGAACTCCTCGATAAGTACCTCTTCCCTGGCATGACCCACATAACTTTTTGCTATCCAAACCATCCTTACCCAAATTAGCTTCCCATATATGACATCTGGTAGAGAATTTGCCCTGAAACCTACCATTCGCGACTCGAAAACAAAGGTCACCCAAGAACTCCTCGATAACTACCCCCTCCCTAGCATGACCAAAATAAATGTTTGCTATTAAAACCATCCGTACAAGATATCGTTCATAGAATTTTCCCAAATTAGGTCCCCATATATAACATCTGGTTGAGAATTTTCCCTAAAACCTACCATTCGGGACTCGAAAACAAAGGTCGACCAAGAACTCCTCGATAACTACGTCTTCCCTGGCATGACCAAAATAACTTCTTGCTATTCAAACAATCCTTAAAAAATGTCGTTCACACAATTTTACCAAATTAGGTCCCCATATATGACACCTCGTAGAGAATTTGCCCTAAAACATTCCATAAGCAACTC
>NC_057814.1:121809-122219 GCF_018294505.1 Triticum aestivum | reverse complement strand
ATATATGACATCTGGTAGAGAATTTGCCCTAAAACCTTCCATAAGCAACTCGAAAACAAAGGTCGCCTAGGAACTCCTCGATAACTACCTCTTCCCTGGCATGACCAAAATAAATTTTTTCTATTCAAATCATCCTTAAAAAATGTGGTTCATAGAGTTTTCCCAAATTAGGTTCCCATATATGATATCGGGTGGAGAATTTGCCCTAAAATCTACCATTCACGAATGAAAAAAAGGTCGCCCAAGAACTCCTCGATAACTACCTCTTGCCTCGCATGACCAAAATAACTTTTTACTATTCAAACCATCCTTAAAAAATGTCATTCACTGAATTTTCCTAAATTAGGTGCCCATATATGACAGAATTTTCCCTAAAACCTACCATTCGCGACTCAAAAACAAAGGACGCC
>NC_057814.1:110552-121799 GCF_018294505.1 Triticum aestivum | reverse complement strand
ACCATTCGGGACTCGAAAACAAAGGTCGACCAAGAACTCCTCGATAACTACGTCTTCCCTGGCATGACCAAAATAACTTCTTGCTATTCAAACAATCCTTAAAAAATGTCGTTCACACAATTTTACCAAATTAGGTCCCCATATATGACACCTCGTAGAGAATTTGCCCTAAAACATTCCATAAGCAACTCAAAAACAAAGGTCGCCCAAGAACTCCTCGATAAGTAGCTCTTCACTAGCATGACCAAAATAACTTTTTTGTATTCAAACCATCCTTAAAAAATGTGGTTCACATGGTTTTCCCAAATTAGGTTCCCATATATGACATCGGGTGGAGAATTTGCCCTAAAATCTACCATTCACGAATCGAAAACAAAGGTCGCCCAAGAACTCCTCGATAACTACCTCCTCCCTGGCATGATCAAAATAACTTTTTGCTATTAAACCCATCCATACAAGATGTCGTCCATAGAATTTTTCCCAAATTAGGTCCCCATATATGACATCTGGTTGAGAATTTTCCCTAAGACCTACCATTCGGCACTCGAATACAAGGGTCGACCAAGAACTCCTCGATAACTACGTCTTCCCTCGCACGACCAAAAGAAATTTTTGCTATCCAAACCATCCGTAAAAAACGTCGTTCACAGAATTTTACCAAATTAGGTCCCCATATATGACATCTGTTAGAGAATTTGCCCTAAAACCTTCCATAAGCAACTCAAAAACAAAGGTCGCCCAAGAACTCCTCGATAAGTAGCTCTTCACTGGCATCACCAAAATATCTTTTTTGTATTCAAACCATCCTTAAAAAATGTGGTTCACAGAGTTTTCCCAAATTAGGTCCCCATATTTGACATCGGGTGGAGAATTTGCCCTAAAATCTACAATTCACGAATCAAAAACAAAGGTCGCCCAAGAACTCCTCGATAACTACCTCTTGCCTCGCATGACCAAAATAAATTTTTACTATTCAAACCATCCTTAAAATATGTCGTTCCCTGAATTTTCCTAAATTAGGTGCCCATATATGACATAATTTGCCCTAAAACCTACCATTCGCGGCTCAAAAACAAAGGACGCCCAAGAACTCCTCGATAACTACCTCTTCCCTAGCATGATCAAAATAAATTTTTGCTATTAAAACCATCCGTACAAGATGTCGTTCATAGAATTTTCCCGAATTAGGTCCCCATTTATGACATCTGGTAGAGAATTTTCCCTAAAACCTACCATTCGGGACTCGGAAACAAAGGTCGACCAAGAACTCCTCGATAACTACCTCTTCCCTGGCATGACCAAAATAACTTTTTTCTATTCAAACAATCCTTAAAAAATTTCGTTCACAGAATTTTCTCAAATTAGGTCCCCATATATGACATCTGGTAGAGAATTTGCCCTAAAACCTACCATTCGGGACTCGAAAACAAAGTCGCCCAAGAACTCCTCGATAACTACCTCCTCCCTGGCATGACCCAAATAACTTTTTGCTTTCCAAACCATCCTTACCCAAATTAGCTTCCCATATATGACATCTGGTAGAGAATTTTCCCTAAAACGTACCATTCGCGACTCGAAAACAAAGGTCGCCCAAGAACTCCTCGATAACTACCTCTTCCCTCGCATGACCGAAATAAAATTTTGCTATCCAAACCATCCTTAAAAAATGTCATTCACAGAATTTTACCAAATTAGGTCCCCATATATGACATCTGGTGGAGAATTTGCCCTAAAACCTACCATTCGTGACTCGAAAACAAAGGTCACCCAAGAACTCCTCGATAACTACCTCCGCCCTGGCTTGACCAAAATAACCTTTTGCTATTGAAACCATCCTTGAATAATGTCGTTCACAAAATTTTCCCAAATGAGGTGCCCACATATGACATCGGGTAGAGAATTTGCCCTAAAACCTACCATTCGTGAGTCGAAAACAAAGGACGCCCAAGAACTCCTCGATAACAACCTCTTCCCTAGCATGACAAAAATAACTTTTTGCTATTCAAATCATCCTTGAATAATGTCGTTCATAGAATTTTCCAAAATTTGGTCCCCATATATGACATCTGGTAGAGAATTTGCCCTAAAACCTACCATTCGCGACTCGAATACAAAGGTCACCCAAGAACTCCTCGATAACTACCTCTTCCCTGGCATGATGAAAATAACTTTTTGCTATTAAAACCATCCGTACAAGATGTCGTTCAGAAAATGTTCCCAAATTAGGTCCCCATATATGACATCTGGTAGAGAATTTTCCCTAAAACCTACCATTCACGACTCGAAAACAAAGGTCGACCAAGAACTCCTCAATAACTACCTCTTCCTTGGCATGACCAAAATAACTTTTTGCTATTCAAACAATCCTTAAAAGATCTCGTTCACAGAATTTTCTCAATTAGGTCCCCATATATGACATCTGGTAGAGAATTTTCCCTAAAACCTACCATTCGGGACTCGAAAACAAAGGTCGACCAAGAACTCCTCGATAACTACGTCTTCCCTGGCATGACCAAAATAACTTCTTGCTATTCAAACAATCCTTAAAAAATGCCGTTCACAGAATTTTCTCAAATTAGGTCCCCATATATGACATCTGGTAGAGAATTTTCCCTAAAACCTACCATTCGGGACTTGAAAACAAAGTCGCCGAAGAACTCCTCGACAAGTACCTCTTCCCTGGCATGACCAAAATAACTTTTTGCTATCCAAACCATCCTTACCCAAATTAGCTTCCCATATATGACATCTGGTAGAGAATTTGCCCTAAAACCTACCATTCGCGACTCAAAAACAAAGATCACCCAAGAACTCCTCGATAACTACCTCCTCCCTAGCATGACCAAAATAAATGTTTGCTATTGAAACCATCCTTGAATAATGTCGTTCATAGAATTTTCCCAATTTAGGTGCCCACATATGACATCGGGTAGAGAATTTGCCCTAAAACCTACCATTCGTGAGTCAAAAACAAAGGACGCCCAAGAACTCCTCGATAACAACCTCTTCCCTGGCATGATCAAAATTACTTTTTGTTATTCAAACCATCCTTACCCAAATTAGCTTCCCATATATGACATCTGGTAGAGAATTTGACCTAAAACCTACCATTCTGGACTCGAAGACAAAGGTCGCCCAAGAACTCCTCGATAACTACCTCTTCCCTCGCATGACCGAAATAAATTTTTGCTATCCAAACCATCCTTAAAAAATGTCCTTCACAGAATTTTACCAAATTAGGTCCCCATATATGACATCTGGTTGAGAATTTGCCCTAAAACCTACCATTCGCGACTCGAAAACAAAGGTCACCCAAGAACTCCTCGATAACTACCTCCTCCCTGGCATGACCAAAATAACTTTTTGCTATTGAAACAATCCTTGAATATGTCGCTCACAGAATTTTCCGAAATTAGGTGCCCACATATGGCATCGGGTAGAGAATTTGCCTTAAAACCTACCATTCGTGAGTTCAAAACAAAGGACGCCCAAGAACTCCTCGATAACAACCTCTTCCCTAGCACGACAAAAATAACATTTTGCTATGCAAATCATCCTTGAATAATGTCGTTCATATAATTTTCCAAAATTTTTTCCTTAAAACCTTCCATTCGCGACTCGAAAAGGAATGTCGCCCAAGAACTCCTCGATAACTACCTCCTCCCTAGCATGATCAAATTACCTTTTGTTATTCAAACCGTCATTACAAGATGTCGTTGATAGAATATTCCCAAATTATGTCCCCATATATGACACCTCGTAGAGAATTTGCCCTAAAACCTACCATTCGCGACTCGAAAGCAAAGGACGCCCAAGAACTCCTCGATAACAACCTCTTCCATAGCATGACAAAAATAACTTTTTGCTATTCAAATCATCCTTGAATAATGTCGTTAATATAATTTTCCAAAATTTGGTCCCCATATATGACATCTGGTAGAGAATTTGCCTTAAAACCTACCATTCGCGACTCGGAAAGGAAGGACGCCCAAGAACTCCTCAATAACAACCTCTTCCCTGGCATGATCAAAATTACTTTTTGTTATTCAAACCGTCATTACAAGATGTCGTTCATAGAATTTTCCCAAATTAGGTCTGCATATATGACACCTCATAGAAAATTTGCCCTAAAACCTACCATTCGCGACTCGAAAGCAAAGGACGCCCAAGAACTCCTCGATAACTACCTCTTCCCTAGCATGATCAAAATTACTTTTTGTTATTCAAACCGTCATTACAAGATGTCGTTCATAGAATTTTCCCAAATTAGGTCCCCATATATGACACCTCGTAGAGAATTTGCCCTAAAACCTACCATTCGCGACTCGAAAGCGAAGGACGCCCAAGAACTCCTCGATAACTACCTATTCCCTGGCATGATCAAAATAACTTTTTGCTATTAAAACCATCCGTACAAGATATTGTTCATAGAATTTTCCCAAATTAGGTCCCCATATATGACATCTGGTTGGGAATTTTCCCTAAAACCTACCTTTCGGGCCTCGAAAACAAAGGTCGACCAAGAACTCCTCGATAACTACCTCTTCCCTCGCACGACCAAAATAAAGTTTTGCTATCCAAACCATCCGGAAAAAATGTCGTTCACACAATTTTACAAAATTAGGTCCCCATATATGACATCTGGTAAAGAATTTTCCCTAAAACATTCCATAAGCAACTCAAAAACAAAGGTCGCCCAAGAACTCCTCGATAAGTAGCTCTTCACTGGCATGACCAAAATAACTTTTTTTATTCAAACCATCCTTAAAAAATGTGGTTCACAAAGTTTTCCCAAATTAGGTTCCCATATATGACATCGGGTGGAGAATTTGCCCTAAAATCTACCATTCACGAATCGAAAACAATGGTCGCCCAAGAACTCCTCGATAACTACCTCCTCCCTGGCATGATCAAAATAACTTTTTGCTATTAAAACCATCCATACAAGATGTCGTCCATAGAACTTTCCCAAATTAGGTCCCCATATATGACATGTGGTTGAGAATTTTCCCTAAAACCTACCATTCGGGACTCGAATACAAGGGTCAACCAAGAACTCCTCGATAACTACGTCTTCCCTCGCACGACCAAAAGAAATTTTTGCTATCCAAACCATCCGTAAAAAATGTCGTTCACAGAATTTTTCCAAATTAGGTCCACATATAGGACATCTGTTAGAGAATTTGTCCTAAAACCTTCCATAAGCAACTCGAAAACAAAGGTCGCCCAAGAACTCCTCGATAAGTAGCTCTACACTGGCATCACCAAAATATCTTTTTTGTATTCAAACCATCCTTAAAAAATGTGGTTCACAGAGTTTTCCCAAATTAGGTCCCCATATTTGACATCGGGTGGAGAATTTGCCCTAAAATCTACAATTCACGAATCAAAAACAAAGGTCGCCCAAGAACTCCTCGATAACTACCTCTTGCCTCGCATGACCAAAATAACTTTTTACTATTCAAACCATCCTTAAAATATGTCGTTCACTGAATTTTCCTAAATTAGGTGCCCATATATGACATAATTTGCCCTAAAACCTACCATTCGCGACTCGAAAACAAAGGACGCCCAAGAACTCCTCGATAACTACCTCTTCCCTAGCATGATCAAAATAACTTTTTGCTATTAAAACCATCCGTACAAGATGTCGTTCATAGAATTTCCCCAAATTAGGTCCCCATATATGACATCTGGTAGAGAATTTTCCATAAAACCTACCATTCGGGACTCGAAAACAAAGGTCGACCAAGAACTCCTCGATAACTACGTCTTCCCTGGCATGACCAAAATAACTTCTTGCTATTCAAACAATCCTTAAAAATGCCGTTCACAGAATTTTCTCAAATTAGGTCCCCATATATGACATCTGGTAGAGAATTTTCCCTAAAACCTACCATTCGGGACTTGAAAACAATGTCGCCGAAGAACTCCTTGATAAGTACCTCTTCCCTGGCATGACCAAAATAACTTTTTGCTATCCAAACCATCCTTACCCAAATTAGCTTCCCATATATGACATCTGGTAGAGAATTTGCCCTAAAACCTACCATTCGCGACTCGAAAACAAAGGTCACCCAAGAACTCCTCGATAACTACCTCCTCCCTAGCATGACCAAAATAAATGTTTGCTATTGAAACCATCCTTGAATAATGTCGTTCACAGAATTTTCCCAATTTAGGTGCCCACATATGACATCGGGTAGAGAATTTGCCCTAAAACCTACCATTCGTGAGTCCAAAACAAAGGACGCCCAAGAACTCCTCGATAACAACCTCTTCCCTGGCATGATCAAAATTACTTTTTGTTATTCAAACCATCCTTACCCAAATTAGCTTCCCATATATGACATCTGGTAGAGAATTTGCCCTAAAACCTACCATTCTGGACTCGAAGACAAAGGTCGCCCAAGAACTCCTCGATAACTACCTCTTCCCTCGCATGACCGAAATAAATTTTTGCTATCCAAACCATCCTTAAAAAATGTCGTTCACACAATTTTCCAAAATTTGGTCCCCATATATGACATCTGGTAGAGAATTTGCCCTAAAACCTACCATTCGGGACTCGAAAACAAAGTCGCCCAAGAACACCTCGATAAGTACCTCTTCCCTGGCATGACCAAAATAACTTTTTTCTATCCAAACCATCCTTGCGAAAATTAGGTTCCCATTTATGACATCTGTTAGAGAGTTTGCCCTAAAACCTACCATTCGCGACTCGAAAACAAAGGTCGCCCAAGAACTCCTCGATAAGTAGCTCTTCACTGGCATTACCAAAATAACTTTTTTGTATTCAAACCATCCTTAAAAAATGTGGTTCACAGAGTTTTCCCAAATTAGGTCCCCATATATGACATCGGGTGGAGAATTTGCCCTCAAATCTACCACTCACGAATCGAAAACAAAGGTCGCCCAAGAACTCCTCGATAACTACCTCTTGCCTCGCATGACCAGAATAACTTTTTACTATTCAAACCATCCTTAAAAAATGTCGTTCACAGAATTTTCCTAATTAGGTGCCCATATATGACAGAATTTGCCCTAAAACCTACCATTCGCGACTCGAAAACAAAGGACGCCCTAGAACTATTGAAAACTACCTCTTCCCTGGCGTGATCAAAATAAATTTTTGCTATTAAAACCATCCGTACAAGATGTCGTTCATAGAATGTTCCCAAATTAAGTCCCCATATATGACATCTGGTAGAGAATTTTCCCTAAAACCTACCATTCGCGACTCGAAAACAAAGGTCGACCAAGAACTCCTCGATAACTACGTCTTCCCTGGCATGACCAAAATAACTTTTTGCTATTCAAACAATCCTTAAAAAATGTCATTCACATATTTTTCTCAAATTAGGTCCCCATATATGACATCTGGTAGAGAATTTGCCCTAAAACCTACCATTCGGGACTCGAAAACAAAGTCGCCCAAGAACTCCTCGATAACTACCTCCTCCGTGGCATGACCCAAATAACTTTTTGCTATCCAAACCATCCTTACCCAAATTAGCTTCCCATATATGACATCTGGTAGAGAATTTGCCCTAAAACCTACCATTCTAGACTCGAAGACAAAGGTCGCCCAAGAACTCCTCGATAACTACCTCTTCCCTGGCATGACCAAAATAACTTTTTGCTATTCAAATCATCCTTAAATAATGTCGTTCATAGAATTTTCCAAAATTTGGTCCCCATATATGACATCTGGTAGAGAATTTGCCCTAAAACCTACCATTCGGGACTCGAAAACAAAGTCGCCCAAGAACACCTCGATAAGTACCTCTTCCCTGGAATGGACAAAATAACTTTTTTCTATCCAAACCATCCTTGCGAAAATTAGGTTCCCATTTATGACATCTGGTAGAGAGTTTGCCCTAAAACCTACCATTCGCGACTCGAAAACAAAGGTCGCCAAAGAACTCCTCGATAAGTAGCTCTTCACTGGCATTACCAAAATAACTTTTTTGTATTCAAACCATCCTTAAAAAATGTGGTTCACAGAGTTTTCCCAAATTAGGTCCCCATATATGACATCGGGTGGAGAATTTGCCCTCAAATCTACCATTCACGAATTGAAAACAAAGGTCGCCCAAGAACTCCTCCATAACTACCTCTTGCCTCGCATGACCAAAATAACTTTTTACTATTCAACCTATCCTTAAAAAATATCGTTCATAGAATTTTCCTAATTAGGTGCCCATATATGACAGAATTTGCCCTAAAACCTACCATTCGCGACTCGCAAACAAAGGACGCCCTTGAATAATGTCGTTCATATAATTTTCCAAAATTTGTTCCCCATATATGACATCTGGTAGAGAATTTTCCTTAAAACCTTCCATTCGCGACTCGAAAAGGAATGTCGCCCAAGAACTCCTCGATAACTACCTCCTCCCTAGCATGATAAAATTACCTTTTGTTATTCAAACCGTCATTTCAAGATGTCGTTGATAGAATATTCCCAAATTATGTCCCCATATATGACACCTCGTAGAGAATTTGCCCTAAAACCTACCATTCGCGACTCGAAAGCAAAGGACGCCCAAGAACTCCTCGATAACAACCTCTTCCATAGCATGACAAAAATAACTTTTTGCTATTCAAATCATCCTTGAATAATGTCGTTAATATAATTTTCCAAAATTTGGTCCCCATATATGACATCTGGTAGAGAATTTGCCTTAAAACCTACCATTCGCGACTCGGAAAGGAAGGACGCCCAAGAACTCCTCAATAACAACCTCTTCCCTGGCATGATCAAAATTACTTTTTGTTATTCAAACCGTCATTACAAGATGTCGTTCATAGAATTTTCCCAAATTAGGTCTGCATATATGACACCTCATAGAAAATTTGCCCTAAAACCTACCATTCGCGACTCGAAAGCAAAGGACGCCCAAGAACTCCTCGATAACTACCTCTTCCCTAGCATGATCAAAATTACTTTTTGTTATTCAAACCGTCATTACAAGATGTCGTTCATAGAATTTTCCCAAATTAGGTCCCCATATATGACACCTCGTAGAGAATTTGCCCTAAAACCTACCATTCGCGACTCGAAAGCGAAGGACGCCCAAGAACTCCTCGATAACTACCTATTCCCTGGCATGATCAAAATAACTTTTTGCTATTAAAACCATCCGTACAAGATATCGTTCATAGAATTTTCCCAAATTAGGTCCCCATATATGACATCTGGTTGAGAATTTTCCCTAAAACCTACCTTTCGGGCCTCGAAAACAAAGGTCGACCAAGAACTCCTCGATAACTACCTCTTCCCTCGCACGACCAAAATAAAGTTTTGCTATCCAAACCATCCGGAAAAAATTTCGTTCACACAATTTTACAAAATTAGGTCCCCATATATGACATCTGGTAGAGAATTTGCCCTAAAACATTCCATAAGCAACTCAAAAACAAAGGTCGCCCAAGAACTCCTCGATAAGTAGCTCTTCACTGGCATGAGCAAAATAACTTTTTTGTATTCAAACCATCCTTCAAAAATGTGGTTCACAAAGTTTTCCCAAATTAGGTTCCCATATATGACATCGGGTGGAGAATTTGCCCTAAAATCTACCATTCACGAATCGAAAACAAAGGTCGCCCAAGAACTCCTCGATAACTACCTCCTCCCTGGCATGATCAAAATAACTTTTTGCTCTTAAACCCATCCATACAAGATGTCGTCCATAGAATTTTTCCCAAATTAGGTCCCCATATATGACATCTGGTTGAGAATTTTCCCTAAGACCTACCATTCGGCACTCGAATACAACGGTCGACCAAGAACTCCTCGATAACTACGTCTTCCCTCGCACGACCAAAAGAAATTTTTGCTATCCAAACCATCCGTAAAAAACGTCATTCACAGAATTTTACCAAATTAGGTCCCCATATATGACATCTGTCAGAGAATTTGCCCTAAAACCTTCCATAAGCAACTCAAAAACAAAGGTCGCCCAAGAACTCCGCGATAAGTAGCTCTTCACTGGCATCACCAAAATATCTTTTTTGTATTCAAACCATCCTTAAAAAATGTGGTTCACAGAGTTTTCCCAAATTAGGTCCCCATATTTGACATCGGGTGGAGAATTTGCCCTAAAATCTAGAATTCACGAATCAAAAACAAAGGTCGCCCAAGAACTCCTCGATAACTACCTCTTGCCTCGCATGACCAAAATAACTTTTTACTATTCAAACCATCCTTAAAATATGTCGTTCACTGAATTTTCCTAAATTAGGTGCCCATATATGACATAATTTGCCCTAAAACCTACCATTCGCGACTCGAAAACAAAGGACGCCCAAGAACTCCTCGATAACTACCTCTTCCCTAGCATGATCAAAATAACTTTTTGCTATTAAAACCATCCATACAAGATGTCGTTCATAGAATTTCCCCAAATTAGGTCCCCATATATGACATCTGGTAGAGAATTTTCCCTAAAACCTACCATTCGGGACTCGAAAACAAAGGTCGACCAAGAACTCCTCGATAACTACGTCTTCCCTGGCATGACCAAAATAACTTCTTGCTATTCAAACAATCCTTAAAAATGCCGTTCACAGAATTTTCTCAAATTAGGTCCCCATATATGACATCTGGTAGAGAATTTGCCCTAAAACCTACCATTCGCGACTCGAAAACAAAGGTCACCCAAGAACTCCTCGATAACTACCTCCTCCCTAGCATGACCAAAATAAATGTTTGCTATTGAAACCATCCTTGAATAATGTCGTTCACAGAATTTTCCCAATTTAGGTGCCCACATATGACATCGGGTAGAGAATTTGCCCTAAAACCTACCATTCATGAGTCAAAAACAAAGGACGCCCAAGAACTCCTCGATAACAATCTCTTCCCTGGCATGATCAAAATTACTTTTTGTTATTCAAACCATCCTTACCCAAACTAGCTTCCCATATATGACATCTGGTAGAGAATTTGCCCTAAAACCTACCATTCTGGACTCGAAGACAAAGGTCGCCCAAGAACTCCTCGATAACTACCTCTTCCCTCGCTTGACCGAAATAAATTTTTGCTATCCATACCATCCTTAAAAAATGTCGTTCACAGAATTTTCCAAAATTTGGTCCCCATATATGACATCTGGTAGAGAATTTGCCCTAAAACCTACCATTCGGGACTCGAAAACAAAGTCGCCCAAGAACACCTCGATAAGTACCTCTTCCCTGGCATGACCAAAATAACTTTTTCTATCCAAACCATCCTTGCGAAAA
>NC_057814.1:106895-110542 GCF_018294505.1 Triticum aestivum | reverse complement strand
TTGAAACCATCCTTGAATAATGTCGTTCACAGAATTTTCCCAATTTAGGTGCCCACATATGACATCGGGTAGAGAATTTGCCCTAAAACCTACCATTCATGAGTCAAAAACAAAGGACGCCCAAGAACTCCTCGATAACAACCTCTTCCCTGGCATGATCAAAATTACTTTTTGTTATTCAAACCATCCTTACCCAAACTAGCTTCCCATATATGACATCTGGTAGAGAATTTGCCCTAAAACCTACCATTCTGGACTCGAAGACAAAGGTCGCCCAAGAACTCCTCGATAACTACCTCTTCCCTCGCTTGACCGAAATAAATTTTTGCTATCCAAACCATCCTTAAAAAATGTCGTTCACAGAATTTTCCAAAATTTGGTCCCCATATATGACATCTGGTAGAGAATTTGCCCTAAAACCTACCATTCGGGACTCGAAAACAAAGTCGCCCAAGAACACCTCGATAAGTACCTCTTCCCTGGCATGACCAAAATAACTTTTTCTATCCAAACCATCCTTGCGAAAATTAGGTTCCCATTTATGACATCTGTTAGAGAGTTTGCCCTAAAACCTACCATTCGCGACTCGAAAACAAAGGTCGCCCAAGAACTCCTCGATAAGTAGCTCTTCACTGGCATTACCAAAATAACTTTTTTGTATTCAAACCATCCTTAAAAAATGTGGTTCACAGAGTTTTCCCAAATTAGGTCCCCATATATGACATCGGGTGGAGAATTTGCCCTCAAATCTACCATTCACGAATCAAAAACAAAGGTCGCCCAAGAACTCCTCGATAACTACCTCTTGCCTCGCATGACCAAAATAACTTTTTACTATTCAAACCATCCTTAAAAAATGTCGTTCACAGAATTTTCCTAATTAGGTGCCCATATATGACAGAATTTGCCCTAAAACCTACCATTCGCGACTCGAAAACAAAGGACGCCCTAGAACTCATTGAAAACTACCTCTTCCCTGGCGTGATCAAAATAAATTTTTGCTATTAAAACCATCCGTACAAGATGTCGTTCATAGAATGTTCCCAAATTAAGTCCCCATATATGACATCTGGTAGAGAATTTTCCCTAAAACCTACCATTCGCGACTCGAAAACAAAGGTCGACCAAGAACTCCTCGATAACTACGCCTTCCCTGGCATGACCAAAATAACTTTTTGCTATTCAAACAATCCTTAAAAAATGTCATTCACATATTTTTCTCAAATTAGGTCCCCATATATGACATCTGGTAGAGAATTTGCCCTAAAACCTACCATTCGGGACTCGAAAACAAAGTCGCCCAAGAACTCCTCGATAACTACCTCCTCCCTGGCATGACCCAAATAACTTTTTGCTATCCAAACCATCCTTACCCAAATTAGCTTCCCATATATGACATCTGGTAGAGAATTTGCCCTAAAACCTACCATTCTAGACTCGAAGACAAAGGTCGCCCAAGAACTCCTCGATAACTACCTCTTCCCTGGCATGACCAAAATAACTTTTTGCTATTCAAATCATCCTTAAATAATATCGTTCATAGAATTTTCCAAAATTTGGTCCCCATATATGACATCTGGTAGAGAATTTGCCCTAAAACCTACCATTCGGGACTCGAAAACAAAGTCGCCCAAGAACACCTCGATAAGTACCTCTTCCCTGGCATGGACAAAATAACTTTTTTCTATCCAAACCATCCTTGCGAAAATTAGGTTCCCATTTATGACATCTGGTAGAGAGTTTGCCCTAAAACCTACCATTCGCGACTCGAAAACAAAGGTCGCCAAAGAACTCCTCGATAAGTAGCTCTTCACTGGCATTACCAAAATAACTTTTTTGTATTCAAACCATCCTTAAAAAATGTGGTTCACAGAGTTTTCCCAAATTAGGTCCCCATATATGACATCGGGTGGAGAATTTGCCCTCAAATCTACCATTCACGAATCGAAAACAAAGGTCGCCCAAGAACTCCTCCATAACTACCTCTTGCCTCGCATGACCAAAATAACTTTTTACTATTCAACCTATCCTTAAAAAATGTCGTTCACAGAATTTTCCTAATTAGGTGCCCATATATGACAGAATTTGCCCTAAAACCTACCATTCGCGACTCGAAAACAAAGGACGCCCTTGAATAATGTCGTTCATATAATTTTCCAAAATTTGTGCCCCATATATGACATCTGGTAGAGAATTTTCCTTAAAACCTTCCATTCGCGACTCGAAAAGGAATGTCGCCCAAGAACTCCTCGATAACTACCTCCTCCCTAGCATGATAAAATTACCTTTTGTTATTCAAACCGTCATTTCAAGATGTCGTTGATAGAATATTCCCAAATTATGTCCCCATATATGACACCTCGTAGAGAATTTGCCCTAAAACCTACCATTCGCGACTCGAAAGCAAAGGACGCCCAAGAACTCCTCGATAACAACCTCTTCCATAGCATGACAAAAATAACTTTTTGCTATTTAAATCATCCTTGAATAATGTCGTTAATATAATTTTCCAAAATTTGGTCCCCATATATGACATCTGGTAGAGAATTTGCCTTAAAACCTACCATTCGCGACTCGGAAAGGAAGGACGCCCAAGAACTCCTCAATAACAACCTCTTCCCTGGCATGATCAAAATTACTTTTTGTTATTCAAACCGTCATTACAAGATGTTGTTCATAGAATTTTCCCAAATTAGGTCTGCATATATGACACCTCATAGAAAATTTGCCCTAAAACCTACCATTCGCGACTCGAAAGCAAAGGACGCCCAAGAACTCCTCGATAACTACCTCTTCCCTAGCATGATCAAAATTACTTTTTGTTATTCAAACCGTCATTACAAGATGTCGTTCATAGAATTTTCCCAAATTAGGTCCCCATATATGACACCTCGTAGAGAATTTGCCCTAAAACCTACCATTCGCGACTCGAAAGCGAAGGACGCCCAAGAACTGCTCGATAACTACCTATTCCCTGGCATGATCAAAATAACTTTTTGCTATTAAAACCATCCGTACAAGATATCGTTCATAGAATTTTCCCAAATTAGGTCCCCATATATGACATCTGGTTGAGAATTTTCCCTAAAACCTACCTTTCGGGCCTCGAAAACAAAGGTCGACCAAGAACTCCTCGATAACTACCTCTTCCCTCGCACGACCAAAATAAAGTTTTGCTATCCAAACCATCCGGAAAAAATTTCGTTCACACAATTTTACAAAATTAGGTCCCCATATATGACATCTGGTAGAGAATTTGCCCTAAAACATTCCATAAGCAACTCAAAAACAAAGGTCGCCCAAGAACTCCTCGATAAGTAGCTCTTCACTGGCATGAGCAAAATAACTTTTTTGTATTCAAACCATCCTTCAAAAATGTGGTTCACAAAGTTTTCCCAAATTAGGTTCCCATATATGACATCGGGTGGAGAATTTGCCCTAAAATCTACCATTCACGAATCGAAAACAAAGGTCGCCCAAGAACTCCTCGATAACTACCTCCTCCCTGGCATGATCAAAATAACTTTTTGCTCTTAAACCCATCCATACAAGATGTCGTCCATAGAATTTTTCCCAAATTAGGTCCCCATATATGACATCTGGTTGAGAATTTTCCCTAAGACCTACCATTCGGCACTCGAATACAA
>NC_057814.1:89290-103862 GCF_018294505.1 Triticum aestivum | reverse complement strand
AAGACAAAGGTCGCCCAAGAACTCCTCGATAACTACCTCTTCCCTGGCATGACCAAAATAACTTTTTGCTATTCAAATCATCCTTAAATAATATCGTTCATAGAATTTTCCAAAATTTGGTCCCCATATATGACATCTGGTAGAGAATTTGCCCTAAAACCTACCATTCGGGACTCGAAAACAAAGTCGCCAAAGAACACCTCGATAAGTACCTCTTCCCTGGCATGGCCAAAATAACTTTTTTCTATCCAAACCATCCTTGCGAAAATTAGGTTCCCATTTATGACATCTGGTAGAGAGTTTGCCCTAAAACCTACCATTCGCGACTCGAAAACAAAGGTCGCCAAAGAACTCCTCGATAAGTAGCTCTTCACTGGCATTACCAAAATAACTTTTTTGTATTCAAACCATCCTTAAAAAATGTGGTTCACAGAGTTTTCCCAAATTAGGTCCCCATATATGACATCGGGTGGAGAATTTGCCCTCAAATCTACCATTCACGAATCGAAAACAAAGGTCGCCCAAGAACTCCTCCATAACTACCTCTTGCCTCGCATGACCAAAATAACTTTTTACTATTCAACCTATCCTTAAAAAATGTCGTTCACAGAATTTTCCTAATTAGATGCCCATATATGACAGAATTTGCCCTAAAACCTACCATTCGCGACTCGAAAACAAAGGACGCCCTTAAATAATATCGTTCATAGAATTTTCCAAAATTTGGTCCCCATATATGACATCTGGTAGAGAATTTGCCCTAAAACCTACCATTCGGGACTCGAAAACAAAGTCGCCCAAGAACACCTCGATAAGTACCTCTTCCCTGGCATGGCCAAAATAACTTTTTTCTATCCAAACCATCCTTGCGAAAATTAGGTTCCCATTTATGACATCTGGTAGAGAGTTTGCCCTAAAACCTACCATTCGCGACTCGAAAACAAAGGTCGCCAAAGAACTCCTCGATAAGTAGCTCTTCACTGGCATTACCAAAATAACTTTTTTGTATTCAAACCATCCTTAAAAAATGTGGTTCACAGAGTTTTCCCAAATTAGGTCCCCATATATGACATCGGGTGGAGAATTTGCCCTCAAATCTACCATTCACGAATCGAAAACAAAGGTCGCCCAAGAACTCCTCCATAACTACCTCTTGCCTCGCATGACCAAAATAACTTTTTACTATTCAACCTATCCTTAAAAAATGTCGTTCACAGAATTTTCCTAATTAGATGCCCATATATGACAGAATTTGCCCTAAAACCTACCATTCGCGACTCGAAAACAAAGGACGCCCTTGAATAATGTCGTTCATATAATTTTCCAAAATTTGTTCCCCATATATGACATCTGGTGGAGAATTTTCCTTAAAACCTTCCATTCGCGACTCGAAAAGGAATGTCGCCCAAGAACTCCTCGATAACTACCTCCTCCCTAGCATGATCAAATTACCTTTTGTTATTCAAACCGTCATTACAAGATGTCGTTGATAGAATATTCCCAAATTAGGTCCCCATATATGACACCTCGTAGAGAATTTGCCCTAAAACCTACTATTCGCGACTCCAAAACAAAGGTCGCACAAGAACTCCTCCATAACTACCTCTTCCCTGGCATGATCAAAATAAATTTTTGCTATTAAAACCATCCGTACAAGATATCGTTCATAGAATTTTCCCAAATTAGGTCCCCATATATGACATCTGGTTGAGAATTTTCCCTAAAACCTACCATTCGGGACTCGAAAACAAAGCTCGACCAAGAACTCCTCGATAACTACCTCTTCCCTCGCACGACCAAAATAAAGTTTTGCTATCCAAACCATCCGGAAAAAATGTCGTTCACACAATTTTACCAAATTAGGTCCCCATATATGACATCTGGTAGAGAATTTGCCCTAAAACATTCCATAAGCAACTCAAAAACAAAGGTCGCCCAAGAACTCCTCGATAAGTAGCTCTTCACTGGCATGACCAAAATAACTTTTTTGTATTCAAACCATCCTTAAAAAATGTGGTTCACAGAGTTTTCCCAAAATAGGTTCCCATATATGACATCGGGTGGAGAATTTGCCCTAAAATCTACCATTCAAGAATCGAAAACAAAGGTCGCCCAAGAACTCCTCGATAACTACCTCCTCCCTGGCATGATCAATATAAATTTTTTCTATTAAAACCATCCATACAAGATGTCGTCCATAGAATTTTCCCAAATTAGGTCCCCATATATGACATCTGGTTGAGAATTTTCCCTAAAACCTACCATTCGAGACTCGAATACAAGGGTCGACCAAGAACTCCTCGATAACTACGTCTTCCCTCGCACGACCAAAATAATTTTTTGCTATCCAAACCATCCGTAAAAAATGTTGTTCACAGAATTTTACCAAATTAGGTCCCCATATATGACATCTGTTAGAGAATTTGCCCTAAAACCTTCCATAAGCAACTCGAAAACAAAAGTCGCCCAAGAACTCCTCGATAAGTAGCTCTTCACTGGCATCACCAAAATATCTTTTTTGTATTCAAACCATCCTTAAAAAATGTGGTTCACAGAGTTTTCCCAAATTAGGTCCCCATATTTGACATCGGGTGGAGAATTTGCCCTAAAATCTAGAATTCACGAATCAAGAACAAAGGTCGCCCAAGAACTCCTCGATAACTACCTCTTCCCTGGCATGACCAAAATAACTTTTTGCTATTCAAATCATCCTTAAATAATGTCGTTCATAGAATTTTCCAAAATTTGGTCCCCATATATGACATCTGGTAGAGAATTTGCCCTAAAACCTACCATTCGGGACTCGAAAACAAAGTCGCCCAAGAACACCTCGATAAGTACCTCTTCCCTGGCATGACCAAAATAACTTTTTTCTATCCAAACCATCCTTGCGAAAATTAGGTTCCCATTTATGACATCTGGTAGAGAGTTTGCCCTAAAACCTACCATTCGCGACTCGAAAACAAAGGTCGCCAAAGAACTCCTCGATAAGTAGCTCTTCACCGGCATTACCAAAATAACTTTTTTGTATTCAAACCATCCTTAAAAAATGTGGTTCACAGAGTTTTCCCAAATTAGGTCCCCATATATGATATCGGGTGGAGAATTTGCCCTCAAATCTACCATTCACGAATCGAAAACAAAGGTCGCCCAAGAACTCCTCGATAACTACCTCTTGCCTCGCATGACCAAAATAACTTTTTACTATTCAAACCATCCTTAAAAAATGTCGTTCACAGAATTTTCCTAATTAGGTGCCCATATATGACAGAATTTGCCCTAAAACCTACCATTCGCGACTCGAAAACAAAGGACGCCCTAGAACTCATTGAAAACTACCTCTTCCCTCGCATGATCAAAATAACTTTTTGCTATTAAAACCATCCGTACAAGATGTCGTTCATAGAATTTTCCCAAATTAGGTCCCCATATATGACATCTGGTAGAGAATTTTCCCTAAAACCTACCATTCGCGTCACGAAAACAAAGGTCGCCAAAGAACTCCTCGATAACTACCTCTTCCCTGGCATGACCAAAATAACTTCTTGCTATTCAAACAATCCTTAAACAATGCCGTTCACAGAATTTTCTCAAATTAGGTCCCCATATATGACATCTGGTAGAGAATTTTCCCTAAAACCTACCATTCGGGACTTGAAAACAAAGTCGCCCAAGAACTCCTCGATAAGTACCTCTTCCCTGGCAAGACCCAAATAACTTTTTGCTATCCAAACCATCCTTAACCAAATTAGCTTCCCATATATGACATCTGGTACAGAATTTGCCCTAAAACCTACCATTAGCGACTCGAAAACAAAGGTCACCCAAGAACTCCTCGATAACTACCTCCTCCCTAGCATGACCGAAATAAATGTTTGCTATTGAAACCATCCTTGAATAATGTCGTTCACAGAATTTTTCCAATTTAGGTGCCCACATATGACATCGGGTAGAGAATTTGCCCTAAAACCTACCATTCGTGAGTCAAAAATAAAGGACGCCCAAGAACTCCTCGATAACAACCTCTTCCCTGGCATGATCAAAATTACTTTTTGTTATTCAAACCGTCATTACAAGATGTCGTTCATAGAATTTTCCCAAATTAGGTCTGCATATATGACACCTCATAGAGAATTTGCCCTAAAACCTACCATTCGCGACTCGAAAGCAAAGGACGCCCAAGAACTCCTCGATAACTACCTCTTCCCTAGCATGATCAAAATTACTTTTTGTTATTCAAACCGTCATTACAAGATGTCGTTCATAGAATTTTCCCAAATTAGGTCCCCATATATGACACCTTGTAGAGAATTTGCCCTAAAACCTACCATTCGCGACTCGAAAGCGAAGGACGCCCAAGAACTCCTCGATAACTACCTATTCCCTGGCATGATCAAAATAAATTCTTGCTATTAAAACCATCCGTACAAGATATCATTCATAGAATTTTCCCAAATTAGGTCCCCATATATGACATCTGTTAGAGAATTTGCCCTAAAACCTTCCATAAGCAACTCGAAAACAAAGGTCGCCCAAGAACTCCTCGATAAGTAGCTCTTCACTGGCATAACCAAAATATCTTTTTTGTATTCAAACCATCCTTAAAAAATGTGGTTCACAGAGTTTTCCAAAATTAGGTCCCCATATTTGACATCGGGTGGAGAATTTGCCCTAAAATCTACAATTCACGAATCAAAAACAAAGGTCGCCCAAGAACTCCTCGATAACTACCTCTTGCCTCGCATGACCAAAATAACTTTTTACTATTCAAACCATCCTTAAAATATGTCGTTCACTGAATTTTCCTAAATTAGGTGCCCATATATGACATATTTTGCCCTAAAACCTACCATTCGCGACTCGAAAACAAAGGACGCCCAAGAACTCCTCGATAACTACCTCTTCCCTAGCATGATCAAAATACCTTTTTGCTATTAAAACCATCCGTACAAGATGTCGTTCATAGAATTTTCCCAAATTAGGTCCCCATATATGACATCTGGTAGAGAATTTTCCCTAAAACCTACCATTCGGGACTCGAAAACAAAGGTCGACCAAGAACTCCTCGATAACTACCTCTTCCCTGGCATGACCAAAATAACTTTTTGCTATTCAAACAATCCTTAAAAAATGTCGTTCACAGAATTTTCTCAAATTAGGTCCTCATATATGACATTTGGTAGAGAATTTGCCCTAAAACCTACCATTCGGGACTCGAAAACAAAGTTGCCCAAGAACTCCTCGATAACTACCTCCTCCCTGGCATGACCCAAGTAACTTTTTGCTTTCCAAACCATCCTTACCCAAATTAGCTTCCCATATATGACATCTGGTAGAGAATTTTCCCTAAAACGTACCATTCGCGACTCGAAAACAAAGGTCGCCCAAGAACTCCTCGATAACTACCTCTTCCCTCGCATGACTGAAATAAATTTTTGCTATCCAAACCATCCTTAAAAAATGACATTCACAGAATTTTACCAAATTAGGTCCCCATATATGACATCTAGTGGAGAATTTGCCCTAAAACCTACCATTCGTGACTCGAAAACAAAGGTCACCCAAGAACTCCTCGATAACTACCTCCGCCCTGTCATGACCAAAATAACTGTTTGCTATTGAAACCATCCTTGAATAATGTCGTTCACAAAATTTTCCCAAATTAGGTGCCCACATATGACATCGGGTAGAGAATTTGCCCTAAAACCTACAATTCGTGAGTCGAAAACAAAGGACGCCCAAGAACTCTTCGATGACAACCTCTTCCCTAGCATGACAAAAATAACTTTTTGCTATTCAAATCATCCTTGAATAATGTCGTTCATAGAATTTTCCAAAATTTGGTCCCCATATATGACATCTGGTAGAGAATTTGCCCTAAAACCGACCATTCGCGACTCGAATACAAAGGTCACCCAAGAACTCCTCGATAACTACCTCTTCCCTGGCATGATGAAAATAACTCTTTGCTATTAAAACCATCCGTACAAGATGTCGTTCAGAGAATGTTCCCAAATTAGGTCCCCATATATGACATCTGGTAGAGAATTTTCCCTAAAACCTACCATTCGCGACTCCAAAACAAAGGTCGACCAAGAACTCCTCGATAACTACCTCTTCCCTGGCATGACCAAAATAACTTTTTGCTACTCAAACAATCCTTAAAAAATCTCGTTCACAGAATTTTCTCAAATTAGGGCCCCATATATGACATCTGGTAGAGAATTTGCCCTAAAACCTACCATTCGGGACTCGAAAACAAAGTCGCCCAAGAACTTCTCGATAACTACCTCCTCCCTGGCATGACCCAAATAAAATTTTGCTATCCAAACCATCCTTACCCAAATTAGCTTCCCATATATGACATCTGGTATAGAATTTTCCCTAAAACGTACCATTCGCGACTCGAAAACAAAGGTCGCCCAAGAACTCCTCGATAACTACCTCTTCCCTCGCATGACCGAAATAAATTTTCGCTATCCAAACCATCCTTAAAAAATGTCGTTCACAGAATTTTACCAAATTAGGTCCCCGTATATGACATCTGGTTGAGAATTTGCCCTAAAACCTACCATTCGCGACTCGAAAACAAAGGTCACCCAAGAACTCCTCGATAACTACCTCCTCCCTGGCATGACCAAAATAACTTTTTGCTATTGAAACAATCCTTGAATATGTCGCTCACAGAATTTTCCGAAATTAGGTGCCCACATATGGCATCGGGTAGAGAATTTGCCCTAAAACCTACCATTCGTGAGTTCAAAACAAAGGACGCCCAAGAACTCCTCGATAACAACCTCTTCCCTAGCACGACAAAAATAACATTTTGCTATGCAAATCATCCTTGAATAATGGCGTTCATGTAATTTTCCAAAATTTGGTCCCCATATATGACATCTGGTAGAGAATTTGCCTTAAAACCTACCATTCGCGACTCGAAAAGGAATGTCGCCCAAGAACTCCTCGATAACTACCTCTTCCCTGGCATGATCAAAATTACCTTTTGTCATTCAAACTGTCATTACAAGATGTCGTTCATAGAATTTTCCCAAATTATGTCCCCATATATGACACCTCGTAGAGAATTTGCCCTAAAACCTACCATTCGCGACTCGAAAGCAAAGGACGCCCAACAACTCCTCGATAACAACCTCTTCCATAGCATGACAAAAATAACTTTTTGCTATTCAAATCATCCTTGAATAATGTCGTTCATATAATTTTCCAAAATTTGGTCCCCATATATGACATCTGGTAGAGAATTTGCCTTAAAACCTACCATTCGCGACTCGGAAAGGAAGGTCGCCCAAGAACTCCTCGATAACTACCTCTTTCCTGGCATGATCGAAATTACTTTTTGTTATTCAAACCGTCACTACAAGATGTCGTTCATAGAATTTTCTCAAATTAGTTCCCCATATATGACACCTCGTAGAGAATTTGCCCTAAAACCTACCATTCGAAACTCGAAAGCAAAGGACGCCCAAGAACTCCTCGATAACTACCTCTTCCCTGGCATGACCAAAATAACTTTTTGCTATGAAAACGATCCTTAAAAAATGTCATTCACACAATTTTACCAAATTATGTCCCCATATATGACATCTGGTAGGGAATTTGCCCTAAAACCTTCCATAAGCAACTCAAAAACAAAGGTCGCCCAAGAACTCCTCGATAAGTAGCTCTTCACTGGCATGACCAAAATAACTTTTTTGTATTCAAACCTTCCTTAAAAAATGTGGTTCACAGAGTTTTCCCAAATTAGGTCCCCATATATGACATCGGGTGGAGAATTTGCCCTAAAATCTACCATTCACGAATGGAAAACAAAGGTCGCCCAAGAACTCCTCGATAACTACCTCTTCCCTCGCATGACCAAAATAAATTTTTACTATTCAAACCATCCTTAAAATATGTCGTTCACAGAATTTTCCTAAATTAGGTGCCCATATATGACAGAATTTGCCCTAAAACCTACCATTCGCGACTCGAAAACAAAGGACACCCAAGAACTACTCGATAACTAACTCTTCCCTGGCGTGATCAAAATAACTTTTTGCTATTAAAACCATCCGTACAAGATGTCGTTCATAGAATGTTCCCAAATTAGGTCCCCATATATGACATCTGGTAGAGAATTTGCCCTAAAACCTACCATTCGGGAGTCGAAAACAAAGTCGCCCAAGAACTCCTCGATAACTACATCTTCCCTGGCATGACCAAAATAACCTTTTGCTATCCAAACCATCCTTACCCAAATTAGCTTACCATATATGATATCTGGTAGAGAACTTGCCCTAAAACCTACCATTCGCGACTCGAAAACACAGGCCGCCCAAGAACTCCTCGATAACTGCCTCCTCCCTCGCATGACCGAAATAAATTTTTGCTATGTAAACCATCCATAAAAAAAGTCGTTCACAGAATTTTACCAAATTAGGTCCCCATATATGACATCTGGTAGATAATTTGCCCTAAAATCTTCCATAAGCAACTCGAAAACAAAGGTCGCCCAAGAACTCCTCGATAACTACCTCTTCCCTGGCATGACCAAAATAACTTTTTGCTATTCAAATCATCCTTAAAAAATGTCGTTCACAGAATTTTCCCAAATTAGGTCCCCATATATGACATATGCAGAGAATTTGCCGTAAAACCTACCATTAACGACTCGAAAACGAAGGTCACCCAAGAACTCCTCCATAACTACCTGTTCCCTGGCATGATCAGAATAACCTTTTGCTATTCAAACCATCCTTAAAAAATGTTGTTCACAGAATTTTCCCAAATTTTGTGCCCGCATATGACATCGGGTAGAGATTTTGCCCTAAAACCTACCATTCGCGACTCGAAAACAAAGGACGCCCAAGAACTCCTCGATAACAGCCTCTTCCCTGGCATGAAAAAAATAACCTTTTGCTATTCTAATCATCCTTGAATAATGTCGTTCATAGAATTTTCCAAAATAACTTTTTGTTTTTTTTAAAGGGGGGGGGGTTTGGGGGGTTTTGCGGGTTTTGTAGGGTTAATTTAGGGGTTTCATATATTGTGTTAGCTAGCTAATAGAGAGAAGTGTCCTCTCTTATCTCCGTGTTGGTCTACGCTATGTGCTATACGTATAGAGAGGACTCGACACACTAGCTAGTAAGCAAATGAAGGAAACCATTAAGTACACAAGATCGTCATGAAAATATACAGAGAGAAGTGATCGACCTCCTCCTTCTCCGAGAGATTGGTCAAACAACAAGTTTTCGTATATCAATCCGACGCTACTAGCTACACATATACAATATAAGATCTCTTACAATCCCTAACATCTGATGTCAAGTTCCACATGGTATTCTCCAACTTTATTGATGACGTGGTCAAGAAAGAATCCCGCGAATTCCTCTTGAATTGTTTTTATGCGATCTTGTGGTAGGAGTTCATCCCGCATCTACCACATCTAATTGGAAGAAGGGGGTCAATACATATATATGAATGAAACTCAACACAAATGATGGTAATAAAATAAAATTGTGAATATTATTGCTTACGCACTTCATATTGTTTTTCAGAGTAGCCCCGCTCACAGGTCGTGTGGCGGATGAACTCGCAAATGTAGTATCCACAAAAATCATTCTCGCCTTCCTGCCACAACCACTTTACAAGAAATAGAGGTCAATCAAGCTGATAAGCCAGCAAGCTAAATGGTATTGATGAAACTAGCTAGAATCAATGGGAGATGCGCCGAACTAGCTAGTAGTACTTACTTTCGGGTGTGTATATCGGAGCTCCTCCGGCAGTCCCGGAGCTTCTGCGGTGAACTCTTTCCAAACCCTGCCAGACAAAGAAAACAATTACTTGATATCAGGAAATGAACAAAGTTGCCGATATGGTGCGATAACGATCGATTGAACTTACTTCTCGAGCATTTTAGTCATGGTCGCATACTCCTTGGGATCTTTTCATCTCGAGTCTAAGACGGTTACTAGTCCCTGCTCAAGCTTAATCTCTAGGAGAATAAAGTGGAAGCTGCGCATGCATTTATAACTCATCAATTACATTACTATAACCTCGAGTAATAAGGGAAACCTAATATGCACAAGACAGTAACATTCACTTGAAGTTGTAAGTAAAGAGTATTTTATCTTTGTTTTGATTTCGAAGCAACGATTGTAGCAAGTTGGCCTCGGTTTCTTTGGCATTATATTTAACCGTCCATTCATCTATGAGATTTGTGTTAATGAACCCAATATCATAGATTTGTGCTTTTCTGCATTCGACGATCTTCAATCTGCATAATATAGTGAGGATAATTATATATACATCCAATGAACGAGCTGAGCTATATATAGAGACTTAATTACAGAAGTAGTACTTACAGACAGTAGCAAGTGATGATTATTTTATCGAGGTCCTTTTGATTGAAAAACTGGTAGAACTCCTCAAATGGAACAGACAACAGATCAATTCCAATGAGGTCGTGCTCCTCTTTAACTCTCAGCGTCAAAGTATTCTTCCCAGACGCGCTGCAGGTGTCCATGTACCACTCATGGAATCTTCGCATCATCGTTGTTAGAGGAGGATGACCAGGTTTGACGAGAGGCTTCCCGTACCGGTATTTGTGTTCGTCCACCTCCATTGTATCAAAATGTGCATCGTCGGGTAGGTAATCTGCAGGATTGATACCGGGAACCATCCCCGGATGATTAGCTATGATATCTTTAGACACCTTGAGCGGGGGCACGATTGGTTTGCTTGTTCGCCGAGTTGGGGAATTTTTTTCCTACTTCTTCGTTCTGCTAACCTTCGATCACTACAAGTACTTCCCGACCACTCCGCTTCCTTGTATGTCCTTTCAATAATGCGCTCATAGTTGGTTTGCGGCGGAGGCGGTGGTGGTCGCTTCAGGGCATCCAAAGTGTGCTTCAATTTCATCGGATCTATCTTCTCCTCCGGAGGTGGATATTTCTTTGCAAAAAAGTCCTTCACTTGGGCTTTACAGATCTTCGCATTTTCCTCCTCGGTCATCTCGTATGGTAACTTCTCTAGAGGCTTGAGAGATGGACTAAATTTTTATTGCCTCCCGCCTCTGGCTGTACTGCTAGACGCCGGAGCGGCGGCGTCTCTCTTCCGTTGCTGCTGACAAGTAGTAGAAGGAGGCGGAGTGCTCCGACGCGCCGGAGCAGCCGGAGCAGCGGCTATTGTCTTTCACCGTTGATGACGAGGCGGAGGAGGAGGTGGGCTGCTCGGACGCGCCGGAGCAGGCGGAGTGCCGCCCTCACGCGCCAGAGCAACGGGAGAAGGAGGAGGAGTGCCCTGATCACTCGCCAGAGGAGGAGGAGGAGGAGGAGGCGGAGTGCCCTGACTCACCGGAGGCGGAGGCATCCAGTTCAGAAGCTTGATGTGCTCCTTCCGCCATAGACATGGAGTCTTCAGAGCAAGACCCAGCTGAGTATCCCCTTCACCTGTAGGGTGGTCAAGCTCGAGCTCCTCAAATCCCTCCGTTACTTCATCCACCATCACAACAGCATAGCCTTGTGGAATCGGACGGCAGTGAAAAGTTGCCTCGGGTTCAGGAGGTGCAACAGAGCCGACAGCCGCCTTGACTTTGAGGTGCTGCCATTGTGTCATAAGCTGGCAATGCTGAGCCTTCGTGATTGCATCCATGGGGTAGCTAGGAGCCATGAAGTCAGGCTGTTGAACGAGCTCGGTGGAAGCCACGCTGCTTCTCCGCTGAGATGGCGGGGTAGCTTCTGGGGTAGCTCCGGCACCTTGCTGGCTCTCAACTTGTTCCTCTAGCTTTTGTACCCTTGCATTCAGCTTCTGCAGTTCGCTTTGTTCCAGTTTCCTCTTCCTCTCCCGGGTTTTGTAACCGCCTGTGCCGGGAAACCCAACCTTCCACGCAACAGAGCCTGGCATGCCTCGTGTTCGTCCAGGGTGCTCAGGATTCCCGAGGGCCTCGGTCAGCTTGTCATTCTCTCTGTTGGGAATGAATGTCCCTTGCTGCGCTGCGGTGAGACACTTCTGAAGCTTCTTGACGGGTATTGCAAGTTGCTCGTCCGTTCAAACGCACTTCCCTGTATCAGGGTCCAAGGTTCCCCCAACCCCGAAGAACCAAGTCCTTGAACGGTCTGGCCAGTTCAATGTCTCTGGTTCGACCCCTTTAGCAAGCAGATCATTCTCAGCTTTGTCCCATAGCGGCCGGGCTTTGAGGTAGCCACTTGACCCCGAGCGATGGTGAAACTTCTTCTTTGCAACATTTATCTTATTTGTCTCTGACATCTTATTACTCTTGTCCGATGTCTTGTAGGCCACAAATGCGGGCCAGTGATCTCTTACCTTCTCAAATCGGCCGGTGAATTCTGGAGTCTTCCCTTTGTCGACAAACATTGATTTCAACTCATTCTTCCACCTCCTGAATAGATCTGCCATCTTCTTAAGAGCACATGCCTTGACCAATGGCTCTATAACTGGCTTATCCGAATCCTCCTCTAGCGGTAGGGTGACATTTGCCTTCAGCGAGGTCCAAAGATCATCTTTTTGTCTATCGGTGACATAAGAAACTTGAGAGTCTTCGTTCTTCTTAGGCTCATTCCATAGCTGGACGCTGATCGGGATGCTGTCCCTAACAATAGCTCCACACTGAGCAGAAAATGCATCCTTGGTCCGCCTCGGTTCAATCGGCTGGCCATCGTTCGCGATTGATGTGATCATGAACCTTTCATCCTGACGCAACCTTTTCTTCGGGCCTCGTCTCGTTACCGAAGTTTGGCTCAATTCAGAGGGCTTTAATAGAAGAAAGAAGAGTTAATATATGTATATACCAAAACAATTAGTGCATCAATTAGCTAGTCAGCACAGGCTTAATTAATATATATACCTCATCGGACTTTGCAACAGCTCCCTCCTCCGTTCGATAACCGGAGCCATCATCATGGTCTCCTTCCTACGACATTCGGTCACCGGAGCCATCATGATCATGTCCTTCCTCCTCCATTGTTTGATCACCGGAGCCTTCACCCTCTCCTTCCAGACAATCGGTGTCGTTGAGATACGACAAGACATCACCTCCGCCGAGGATGATGTCCCGCAACAACTCTTCTGTTTCCAAGTCTCTTTGTTGATCCATAGTTTTTGCAAATATTAGAACATGGCAATTAATATACAAACATGAGAGATGGATATATTAGTGGCAAACATAGACCTAGCTAGCTAATCACAACAAGGAATATTAATTAGTGGCCTCGACGCTTCTATGGTTTGGGGTGGCCTCGACAATGCTTCTAGGGTTTAGGGTGGCCTCGACAATGATCTTTTAACTTGGTAAATTTGGGTGGCCTCGACGCTTCTAGGGTTTGGGGTGGCCTCAGTAATGCTTCTAGGGTTTGGGGTGGCCTCGACGCTTCTAGGGTTTGGTCGGGCCAGAGGGGGTTGATCGACGTCCCCCCTCATGTTGAAGAGTTACCGGAGTTCTCTCATGATTGTCTGACGTCTGGACCGCCTCTCTCATGAATGTCAAACAAGGGATTTAACAAAATGGCGCCATTCTGGATGTGCAGAAAATGGTCCATATTTTTCCTGATCTCATATACCCTTCTATAGGTCACGTTGTCAGTGCCAAAGGATTCAAGAAAACCATGGCTTCATCATTAGCCGGAAGTAAGAGGCGCATAATGGTACGAAGCTCTCCAAAATTGTTTTGGAACGGAGTCCCGGATAGGGTAATTACTTTTTTGGTACGAAGTTCAGCAAGAGCCTTTCGAATATCGCTATTTGGAAGGCCTTTGCTGAAATTCATACCAAAAAGCGAATTATTCTATCCAAAACTCCATTCCAAAACAACTTTGAACAGCTTCGTAGCATCATACGCCTGTTACTTCTGGCTAATGATGAAGCCATAGATTTCTTCAATACTTTGCCAGACAACATAACATATAGAAGAATATATATGTACATGAGATCAGAAAAAATTGGATCAACTTGTGCACATCCATAATGGGGGCATTCTTGATAAATCTCGACCCTCGACCCCTCGACGACCCTCGACCCCTCGGTGATCCTCGAATCTCGACCCCTCGGTGACCCTCAACCCTCTACCCTAGTTCCCGACCCTCGACACCCTCGTTCCCGATAAAAAATAAGAAGAGGAAGAAGAAGAAAAAAAAGAGGAGAAGAAGAAGGAATGGAATAGAGTAGAAGAAGTTAGTTTTCCATTCCTCTATTCCTTCTTCTTCTCCTCTTTTTTTATTCTTCTTCCTCTGCTTATTTTTTTTTCTCCTCTTCTTCTCCTTCTTCTCCTCCTTCTTCCTCTCCTCTTCTTCTCCTTCTTCTCCTCCTTCTTCCTCTTCTTATTTTCCTTTTTCCTCTACTTCTTTTTCTTCTTCTTCCTTATTCCTTCTTCCTCTTTTCTTCCTTATTCCTTCTTCCTCTTTTCTTCTTTTTCCTTATTTTCCTTTTTCCTCTCCACTAACCTAAAATCTACTAACCTAAAATGCACTAACAATACAACTAACCTAAAATGCACTAAATCAACTAACCTAAAATGCACTAACCTAAATCAACTAACTCAACATATGAATTTATAAAG
>NC_057814.1:58374-88798 GCF_018294505.1 Triticum aestivum | reverse complement strand
GGGGCGGCCGGCGTACGTCGAGGTAGGGGGCACGGGCCGGGCGACGCGTCGAGGCAGGGCAGGAGCGCGGGGCGACGGCGACGAGGAGCGGGCGGCGACAGCGTCGAGAAGCGGGCGGCGACGGTGACGGCGACCACGGGGCGGCGACGGCGTCGAGGAAGGAGGGGCAGCCTGGCGGCGTTCAGAGAAGAATGGCGGGGTGGAGGTAATTTCAATAAGTGTGGGGTTATATACCCACACCTTTGGTCCCGGTTTGTGGCACGAACCGAGACCAATGCAACCCTTTGGTCCCGGTTCGTGCCACCAACCGGGACCAAAGGTCTCTTTTCGTTAGCCCAAAGGGCGGGAAGCAAAGACCTTTGGTCCCGGTTAGTGCAACGAATCGGGACCAAAGGGTAGCATTGGTCCCGGTTGGTGGCAAGAATCGGGACCAAAGGTGGGCATTGGTCCCGGTTCGTGCCACCAACCGAGACCAATAGCATGTGCGTGGCACAGCGGCGGTGGATGTTTAGTCCCTCCTCGCTAGCTGAGGAGCTTCGGCACCAGTTTATAAGCGCGGCTGTGCCTCCCCTTTTGAACTCCTCTATATTGCAGGCCTACTGGCCTAAATGTGTCTCTCTGCCTGTGGGCCTACTAGGCGTTCTGCGGGCCTCAATCCTAGCCCACCTGCCGAGTTGGGTTTCTAGTCGTATTCAGGCCATGGTGGCCTAGTAGGCGGCATTTTTTTTATTTTTTTCCAGTTTTTTTGTTTTGTTTTTTGCATTATTTATTTTCTTTAGTTTTTTTCTTTATTTTTTTAATTCTTTTTGTCGTGAGGTCACAAAAATTATAAACTTTCTGTTAGTGCCATTAATTTTCAAATTTGAATAGTTTAAATTTGAATTCTTTGAAATTTGTGTGAATCACTAGTTTGTGAATAACTTTACTATAAAAATAGATTTTTATTGATTCTTTGTCCTGCTATTTAATATTACAGTGTTTTAACATTATATTCAAAAACAGATTCTATTAATTTAGTTTCTAACAAAAAATTCTTTATGATAATTCTTTTTGTAATTGAAGTTTCTAAAAAAAATTCTTTATGATAATTCTTTTTGCTATTAATGTTTTCCACAAAAAATACTTTGATAATTTTAGTTGCGTAAATTTTTTATAATTTTAGTTTCAAAAATACTAGAAGTTTATAAAATGTTTTTAGTTGATTCCTTTTGCTATTAGAGTTTTATAAAGGCTTTTTAGTTGATTTTTTTGCTATTGAAGAATATTATAGTTTTGTTTTAGTTTATCATAACAGAATATTTTAATTGATTTTTTTGTTTTTTCCTTTTGCTATTAGAGTTTCATAAAAATGTTCTAGTTCATTCTTTTTGCTATTAGTTCATTCTTTGAGCTAAATGACCCTGAAATTGAAAAGCACTTCAAATGAACTGTGAAAAGGTTGAAAGTTGGTATGGTATTATCATTTCACCCACAAAGCATGTGCTAAAAAGTTGAGAGGGTTATGACAAAAACTGGATGCACTTCGTGTACAAAATGGATAATCTCTTTCGAAGTATTAGGGTTTCGGACGAAAACTCATCTATTACAAAGGGATTTCATTATTTTGAACTTATTTGAACTCCAGACTTTTTGTGTGTTCAAAATGCACCATTCAAAGCCACATCATCAATTTTCAACCCTTTCTGACTTCATTTGGTATTTTTCATGCATTTAATGATTTTTTTGAGCTAAATGACCCTGAAATTGAAAAGCACTACAAATGAACTCTGAAAAGGTTGAAAGTTGGCATGGTGTCATCATTTCATCCACATAGCATGTGCCAAAAAGTTGAGAGGGTAACGGCAAAAACTGGATGCACTTCATGTAGAAAATGGACAATCGCTTTCGAAGTATCAGCGTTTCGGACCAAAACTCATCAGTTACAAAGGGATTTCATTTTTTGAACTTATTTGAACTCCAGACTTTTTGTGTGTTCGAAATGCACCATTCAAAGCCACATCATCAATTTTCAACCCTTTCTAACTTCATTTGTTATTTTTTAGGCATTTACTAATTTTTTTGAGTTATACGACCCTGAAATTGAAAAGCACTACAAATGAACTCTGAAAAAGTCGAAAGTTGGCATGGTTTCATCATTTCACCCACATAGCATGTGCTAAAAAGTTGAGAGGGTTACGGTAAAAACTGGATGCACTTCGTGTACAAAACGGACAATCTCTTTCGAAGTATCAGGGTTTCATACGGAAACTCATATGTTACAAAGGGATTTCATTTTTTTTAACTTATTTGAACTCCAGACTTTTTGTGTGTTCAAAATGCACCATTCAAAGCAACATCATCAATTTTCAACCCTTTCTGACTTCATTTGTTATTTTTCATGCATTTACTGATTTTTTTGAGCTATATGACCGTGCAATTGAAATGCACTACAAATGAACTCTGAAAAGGTTGAAAGTCGCCATGGTATCATCATTTCACCCACATAGCATGTGCTAAAAAGTTGAGAGGGTTACGGCAAAAACTGGATGCACTTTGTGTACAAAACGGACAATCTCTTTCGAAGTATCAGGATTTCATACGGAAACTCATTTGTTACAAAAGGGATTTCATTTTTTTTGAACTTATTTGAACTCCAGACTTTTTGTGTGTTCAAAATGCACCATTCAAAGCCACATCATCAATTTTCAACCCTTTATGACTTCATTTGTTATTTTTCATGCATTTACTGATTTTTTGAGCTATATGACCCTAAAATTGAAAAGCACTTCAAATGAACTCTGAAGAGGTTGAGAATTGGCATGGTATCATCATTTCACCCACATAGCATGTGCTAAAAAGTTGAGAGGGTTACGGTAAAAACTGGATGCACTTTGAGTACAAAACGGACAATCTGTTTCGAAGTATCAGGGTTTCCGAAAACTCGTCTGTTACAAAAGGCATTTCATTTCTTCACATGTAACTGCAGTGATATTCTAGATCAAAGGCATCACCATAATAGTTGTGGAGAGAAAGTCTTCACTTTTTCTTCGCTTGTGTCCTTTTCTTATTGCACCGTAACCATGGATATTCTTCATCGCTTAATAGGGTGCTGGGGTCAGCCTTGACTTTGAAGGGAGGAATTTCATGAAACTTTTCATAATCTTCAGACATGTCTATCTTGCCCTCCAATCCCACGATGTCTCTTTTTCCTGAAAGAACTATGTGGCGCTTTGGCTCATCGTATGATGTATTCGCTTCCTTATCTTATGTTTCTCGGTTTGGTAGACATGTCCTTCACATAGAAAACCTGCGCCACATCATTGGCTAGGACGAATGGTTCGTCTGTGTACCCAAGATTGTTCAGATCCACTGTTGTCATTCCGTACTGTGGGTCTACCTGTACCCCGCCTCCTGACAGATTGACCCATTTGCACTTAAACAAAGGGACCTTAAAATCATGTCCGTAGTCAAGTTCCCATATGTCCACTATGTAACCATAATATGTGTCCTTTCCCCTCTTGGTTGCTGCATCAAAGCAGACACCGCTGTTTTGGTTGATGCTCTTTTGATCTTGGGCGATCGTGTAAAATGTATTCCCATTTATCTCGTATCCTTTCTAAGTCAATACAGTCGAAGATGGTCCCCTGGACAACGAGTACAGCTGATCAGAAATAGTGTTGTCACCTCTGAGACGTTTTTCCAACCAACTGCCGAAAGTCCTGATGTGTTCACATGTAATCTAGTCGTCACACTGCTCCGGGTGTTTGGAGCGCAGAATGTTCTTGTGTTCATCGACATACGGGGTCGCCAAGGTAGAGTTCTGTAGAACTGTGTAGTGTGCTTGAGACCAAGAATGCCCGTCCCTACATATTATTGAGTCCCCTCCTAGGGTGCCTTTTCCAGTCAGTCTCCCCTCATACTGCGATTGAGGGAGACCAATCTTCTTAAGGCCAGAATGAAGTCAACACAAAACCCAATGGCATCCTTTGTTTTATGGCCCATGGAGATGCTTCCTTCTAGCCTAGCGCAGTTACAGACATATTTCTTTAGGACTCCCATGAACCTCTCAAAGGGGAACATATTGTGTAGAAATACAGGGCCCAGAATGACAATCTCGTCGACTAGATGAACTAGGACGTTCATCATGATATTGAAGAAGGATGGTGGGAACACCAGCTCGAAACTTACAAGACATTGCGCCACATCACTCCTTAGCCTTGGTAGGATTTGTCGATCGACCATAGCAAGTACGGGATCACCGGTACGCATGGCGGGCTTCTTTCGGTGATCTGCCTCACCTTTGAAATGCTTGCCTTTCTTTCGACCTTGATGGTTGGTCGGAAGAAATCAACGATGCCCCAGGTACACATTCTTCCTGCATTTTTCCAGGTATATACTTTCGGTGTCAGCTAAATAGTGCGTGCATGCGTGGTATCCCTTGTTTGTCTGTCCTGAAAGGTTATTGAGAGCAGGACAATCATTGATGGTTACAAACAGCAATGCATGCAGTTCAAATTCCTCCTGTCTGTGCTCATCCCACACACGTACACCATTTCCATTCCACAGCTGCAAAAGTTCTTCAACTAATGGCCTTAGGTACACATCAATGTCATTGCCGGGTTGCTTAGGGCCTTGGATGAGTACTAGCATCGTAATGAACTTCCGCTTCATGCACAGCCAAGGAGGAAGGTTATAGATACATAGAGTCACGGGCCAGGTGCTGCGATTGCTACTCTGCTCCCCAAAAGGATTAATGCCACCCGCGCTTAAACCAAACCATACGTTCCTTGCATCACCTGCAAACTCCTCCCAGTACTTTCTCTCGATTTTTCTCCACTTCGACCCGTCAGCGGGTGCTCTCAACTTCCCGTCTTCCTTACGGTCCTCTCTGTGCCATCGCATCAACTTGGGATGCTCTTTGTTTCTGAACAGACATTTCAACCGTGGTATTATAGGAGCATACCACATCACCTTCGCAGGAACCCTCTTCTTGGGGGGGGGGGGCTCGCCGTCAACATCACCAGGGTCATCTCGTCTGATCTTATACTGCAATGCACCACATACCGGGCATGCGTTCAAATCCTCGTACGCACCGCGGTAGAGGATGCAGTCATTAGGGCATAAATGTATCTTCTGCACCTCCAATCCTAGAGGGCATGCGACCTTCTTTGCTGCGTACGTACTGTCGGGCAATTCGTTATCCTTTGGAAGCTTCTTCTTCAATATTTGCAGTAGCTTCTCAAATCCTTTATCAGGCACAACATTCTATGCCTTCCACTACAGCAATTCCAGTATGGTACCAAGCTTTGTGTTGCCATCTTCGCAATTGGGGTACAACCCTTTTTTGTGATCCTCTAACATGCGATGGAACTTCAGCTTCTCCTTTTCACTTTCACACTGTCTCTTTGCATCAACAATGACCCGGCGGAGATCATCATCGGGCACATCGTCTGGTTCCTCTTGATCTTCAGCTTCCCCCGTTGCAGCATCACCGTATTTAGGGGGCACATAGTTGTCATCATCCTCTTCTTCTTCGCTGTCTTCCATCATAACCCCTCTTTCTCAGTGCTTGGTCTAAACATTATAGTGTGGCATGAAACCCTTATAAAGCAGGTGGGTGTGAAGGATTTTCTGTATAGAGTAAGACTTCGTATTCCCACATATAGGGCATGGACAACACATAAAACCATTCTGCTTGTTTTCCTCAGCCACTTCGAGAAAATTATGCATGCCCTTAATGTACTCGGAGGTGCGTCTGACACTGTAGATCCATTGCCGGTTCATCTGCGTGCATTATATATAATTAAGTGTGTCAAAAACCATTGCAGAACATCATGAATAGATAAGTGACCAAATTAATAGAAGTTCATCATCACATTAAAACCAAAGTAAATACATTGTTCTCATTGAACAACATATAGCTCTCTAGAGCATCTAATTAAACCATACATTGAAACTATGTAAAACATTTCAATGCAACAACAAATGCGATCATAATCGCAACCAAGGTAACAATTAATCCAACAGCATAATGATACCAAGCCTCGGTATGAATGGCATATTTTCTATACTTTCTAATCTTGAAGCGCATTGCATCCATCTTGATCTTGTGATCATCGACGACTTCCGCAACATGCAACTCCAATATCATCTTCTCATCCTCAATTTTTTTCAATTTTTCCTTCAAGTAATTGTTTTCTTCTTCAACTAAATTTAACCTCTCGACAATAGGGTCGGTTGGAATTTCCGTTTCACATACCTCCTAGATAAAAAAATCTATGTAACGTTGGTCGGCATAATTGTCATAAACAATAAATGAACCAAATAGTTATAAAATATAATATATACCACATCCGAATCATAGACCGGATGAGGGCCGACGGGGGCGGATACCAAAACCATCGCACTATATAATAACAAACAATAATAAAAGTAAGAAAATTATACAAGTATCTATCTAAATCATACAAATAAGAATTTTTCTCTTTTAGAAAGAAGATAAGAACAAGAGGCTCACCACGGTGGTGCCGGCGACGAGATCAGCATGGGCGATCGACGGCGGTGAAGACGGGGATGGGACGTGATGGACCGCTAAACCTAGACAAATCTTGAGGAAAATGGAGCTTGGAGGTCGAGCTTGGAGAGAAGAAAGCTTAAGTAGTGTGGCTCGGGCATTTCATCGAACACCTCATGTGCATAGGAGGTGAGCTAGAGCACCACAAAGCCCTCCCCTAGCCGGCCAGAAAAAACAGAGCAGTGGAGTGCTCTGCATGCGGGCGAGGCGGTATATATAGGCACCTCATTGGTCCCGGTTGATGGCTGGAATCGGGACTAAAGGACCTCCTTTGTTCCCGGTTCCAGCCATGAACCGGGACCAATGGATATGGGCCAGGAGTGAGGCCCATTGGTCCCGGTTCGTGTATGGAACCGGGATCAAAGGGTCCAGACGAACCGGTACCAATGCCCCACGAGGCCCGGCCGGCCCCCTGGGCGCACGAACCGGGACGTAAGCCCCCATGGCTCCCGGTTCGTTAGTGAAGCGGGACTAATGCGCTGGCCAGGCCTCGACCGAAGCCCTGTTTTCTACTAGTGATATGACATCTGGCAGAGAATTTGCCCTAAAACCTACCATTCATGACTCAAAAATGAAGGGCACCCAAGAACTCCTCCATAACTACCTCTTCCCTGGCATGATCAAAATAACTTTTTGCTATTCAAACCATCCTTCAAAAATGTCGTTCATAGAATTTGCCCAAATTAGGTCCCCATATATGACATCTGGTAGAGAATATGCCCTAAAACCTACCATTCGCGACTCGAAAACAAAGGTCACCCAAGAACTCCTCGATAACTACCTCCTCCCTGACATGACCAAAATAACTTTTTGATATTGAAACCATCCTTAAAAAATGCCATTCACAGAATTTTCCTAAATTAGGTCCCCACATATGACATCGGGTTGAGAATTTGCCCTAAAACCTACCATTCGTGACTTGAAGACAATGGATGCCCAAGAACTCCTCGATAACAACCTCTTCCCTGGCATGACCAAAATAACTTTTTGCTATTCAAATCATCCTTATAAGAAATCGTTCACAGAATTTTCCCAAATTAGGTCCCCATATATGACACCTGGTAGAGAATTTGCTCTAAAACATACCATTCGCGACTCGAAAACAGAGGTCGCCCAAGAACTCCTCGATAACTACGTCTTCGCTGGCACGACCAAAATAACTTTTTGCTATTAAAACCATCCTTAAGAAATGTCGTTTATAGAATTTTCCCAAATTAGGTCCCCATATATGACATCTGGCAGAGAATTTGCCCTAAAACCTACCATTCATACCTCGAAAATGAAGGTCGCCCAAAAACTCCTCGATAACTACCTCTTCCCTGGCATGATCAAAATAACTTTTTGCTATTCAAACCATCCTTACATGATGTCGTTCACAGAATTTTCCCAAATTAGGTCCCCATATATGACACCTCATAGAGAATTTGCTCTAAAACATACCATTCGCGACTCAAAAACAAAGGTCGCCCAAGAACTCCTCGATAACTATGTCTTCCGTGGCATGACCCAAATAACTTTTTGCTAATAAAACCATCCTTAAAAATGTCATTCATAGAATTTTCCCCAATTAGGTCCCCATATATGACATCTGCCAGATAATTTGCCCTAAAACCTACCATTCACGAGTCGAAAACGAAGGTCGCCCAAAAACTCCATGATAACTACCTCTTACCTGGCATGATCAAAATAACTCTTTTCTATTCAAACCATCCTTAAAAAGTGTCGTTTATAGAATTTTCCCAAATTAGGTCCCCATATATGACCTCTGGTAGAAAATTTGCCCAAAATCCTCCCACTCGCGACTCGAAAACCAAGGACGCCCAGAACTCCTCGATAACTACCTATTCCCTGGCATGACAAAAATAACTTTTTGATATTCAGATCATCCTTAAGAAATGTCATTCATAGAATGTGCCCAAATTAGGTCCACATATATGACACCTGGTAGAGAATTTGCCCTAAATCCTACCATTCGCGACACAAAAACAAATTCGCCCAAGAACTCCTCGATAAGTACCTCCTCCCTGGCATGACTAAAAAAACTTTTTGCTATCCAAACCATCCTTACCCAAATTAGATTCCCATATATGACATCTAGTAGAGAATTCGCACTAAAACCTACCATTCGCGGCTTAAAAACAAAGGTCGCCCAGGAACTCCTCGATAACAACCTCTTCCCTGCCATGACCAAAATAACTTTTTGCTATTCAAATCATCCTTGAGTAATGTCGTTCATAGAATTTTCCAAAATTTGGTCCCCATATATGACTTCTGGTAGAGAATTTGCCCGAAAACCTACCATTCGTGACTCAAAAAGAAAGGTCGCCCAAGAACTCCACGATAACTACCTCTTCCTTCGCATGACCAAAATAACTTTTTTCTATTCAAACCATCCTTAAAAAATTTCGTTCATAGAATTTTCCCAAATTAGGTCCCCACATATGACATCTGGCAGAGAATTTGCCCTAGAACCTACCATTCACGACTCGAAAACGAAGGTCGCCCAAAAACTCCTCGATAACTACCTCTTCCCTAGCGTGATCAAAATAAGTTTTTGCTATTCAAACCATCCTTGAAAAGTGTATTTTATAAAATTTTCCCAAATTAGGTCCCCATATAAGACATCTGGTAGAAAATTTGCCCAAAACCTACCATTCGCGACTCGAAAACAAAGGACGCCCAAGAACTCCTCAATAACTACCTCTTCCCTGGCATGAAAAAAATAACCTTTTGCTATTCAAATCTTCCTTAAATAATGTCATTCATAGAATTTTCCAAAATTTGGTCCCCATATATGAAATCTGGTAGAGAATTTTCCCTAAAACCTATCATTCGTGACACCAAAACAAAGTCGCCCAAGAACTCGTCGATAAGTACTTCTTCGCTGGCATGACCAATTAACTTTTTTTATCCAAACCATCCTTACCCAAATTAGGTTCCCATATATGACATATGGTAGAGAATTCGCCCTAAAACCTACCATTCGCGACTCAAAAACAAAGGTCGCCCAAGAACTCCTCGATAACAACCTCTTCCTTGGCATGACCAAAATAACTTTTTGCTATTCAAATCATCCTTATAAGAAATAGTTCACATAATTTTCCCAAATTAGGTCCCCACATATGACACCTGGTAGAGAATTTGCTCAAAAACATACCATTCGCGACTCGAAAACAAAGGTCGCCCAAGAACTCCTCGATAACTACGTCTTCCCTGGCACGACCAAGAAATGTCGTTCATAGAATTTTCCCAAATTAGGTCCCCATATATGACATCTGGCAGAGAATTTGCCCTAAAACCTACCATACATACCTCGAAAATGAAGGTCGCCCAAAAACTCCTCAATAACTACCTCTTCCCTGGCATGATCAAAATAACTTTTTGCTATTCAAGCCATCCTTAAGAAATGTCGTTCATAGAGTTTTCCAAAATTAGGTCCCAGATATGACATCTGGTAGAAATTTTTTACAAAAACCTACCATTCGCGACTCGAAAACAAATGACGCCCTAGAAGTCCTCGATAACTACCTCTTGCCTGGCATGACAAAAATAACATTTTTCTATTCAAATCGTCCTTAAATAATGTCGTTCATATAATTTTCCAAAATTTGGTCCCCATATATGACATCTGGTGGAGAATTTGCCCTAAAACCTACCATTCGTGACTCCAAAACAAAGTCGCCCAAGAACTCCTCGATAAGTACCTCTTCCCTGGCATGACAAAAATAACTGTTTCCTATCCAAACCATCCTTACCCAAATTAGGTTCCCATATATGACATATGGTAGAGAATTCGCCCTAAAACCTACCATTCGCGACTCAAAAACAAAGGTCGCCCAAGAACTCCTCGATAACAACCTCTTCCCTGGCATGACCAAAATAACTTTTTGCTATTCAAATCATCCTTGAGCAATGTCGTTCATAGAATTTTCCAAAATTTGGTTCCCATATATGACATCTGGTAGAGAATTTGCCTTAAAACCTACCATTCCTGACTCGGAAAGGAAGGTCGCCCAAGAACTCCTCGATAACTGCCTCTTCCCTGGCATGATCAAATAATTTTTGCTATTCAAACCATCCTTACAAGATGTCGTTCACAGAATTATCCCAAATTAGGTCCCCATATATGACACCTTGTAATGAATTTGTTCTAAAACCTACCATTCGCGACTCGAAAACAAAGGTCGCACTAGAACTCCTCCATAACTACCTCTTCCCTGGCATGATCAAAATAACTTTTTGCTATTCAAACCATCCTTCAAAAATGTCGTTCATAGAATTAGCCCAAATTAGGTCCCCATATATGACATCTGGTAAAGAATATGCCCTAAAACCTACCATTCGCGACTCAAAAACAAAGGTCACCCAAGAACTCCTCGATAACTACCTCCTCCCTGACATGACCAAAATAACTTTTTGATATTGAAACCATCCTTAAAAATGCCATTCACAGAATTTTCCTAAATTAGGTGCCCACATATGACATCGGGTTGAGAATTTGCCCTAAAACCTACCATTCGCGACTCGAAAACAATGGATGCCCAAGAACTCCTCGATAACAACCTCTTCCCTGGCATGACCAAAATAACTTTTTGATATTCAAATCATCCTTATAAGAAATCGTTCACAGAATTTTCCCAAATTAGGTCCCCATATATGACACCTGGTAGAGAATTTGCTCTAAAACATACCATTCGCGACTCGAAAACAAAGGTCGCCCAAGAACTCCTCGATAACTACGTCTTCCCTGGCACGACCAAAATAACTTTTTGCTATGAAAACCATCCTTAAGAAATGTCGTTCATAGAATTTTCCCAAATTAGGTCCCCATATATGACATCTGGCAGAGAATTTGCCCTAAAACCAACCATTCATACCTCGAAAATGAAGGTCGCCCAAAAACTCCTCGATTACTACCTCTTCCCTGGCATGATCAAAATAACTTTTTGCTATTCAAACCATCCTTACATGATGTCGTTCACAGAATTTTCCCAAATTAGGTCCCCATATATGACACCTCGTAGAGAATTTGCTCTAAAACATACCATTCGCGACTCGAAAACAAAGGTCGCCCAAGAACTCCTCGATAACTACGTCTTCCGTGGCATGACCCAAATAACTTTTTGCTAATAAAACCATCCTTCAAAAATGTCGTTCATAGAATTTTCCCCAATTAGGTCCCCATATATGACATCTGGCAGATAATTTGCCCTAAAACCTACCATTCACGAGTCGAAAACGAAGGTCGCCCAAAAACTCCATGATAACTACCTCTTACCTGGCATGATCAAAATAACCTTTTGCCATTCAAACCATCCTTAAAAAGTGTCGTTTATAGAATTTTCCCAAATTAGGTCCCCGTATATGACCTCTGGTAGAGAATTTGCCCTAAAACCTACCATTCGCGACTCAAAAACAAATTCGGCCAAGAACTCCTCGATAAGTCCCTCCTCCCTGGCATGACTAAAATAACTTTTTGCTATCCAAACCATCCTTACCCAAATTAGATTCCCATATATGACATTCACAGAATTATCCCAAATTAGGTCCACATATGATGTCGTTCACAGAATTTTCCCAAATTAGGTCCACATATGACATCTAATAGAGAATTCGCCCTAAAACCTACCATTCGTGGCTCAAAAACAAAGGTCGCCCAAGAACTCCTCGATAACAACCTCTTCCCTGCCATGACCAAAATAACTTTTTGCTATTCAAATAATCCTTGAGTAATGTCGTTCATAGAATTTTCCAAAATTTGGTCCCCATATATGACTTCTGGTAGAGAATTTGCCCGAAAACCTACCATTCGTGACTCAAAAAGAAAGGTCGCGCAAGAACTCCACGATAACTACCTCTTCCCTCGCATGACCAAAATAACTTTTTTCTATTCAAACCATCCTTAAAAAATTTCGTTCATAGAATTTTCCCAAATTAGGTCCCCATATATGACATCTGGCAGAGAATTTGCCCTAAAACCTACCATTCACGACTCGAAAACGAAGGTCTCCCAAAAACTCCTCGATAACTACCTCTTCCCTGGCTTGATCAAAATAAGTTTTTGCTATTCAAACCATCCTTGAAAAGTGTATTTTATAAAATTTTCCCAAATTAGGTCCCCATATAAGACATCTGGTAGAAAATTTGCCCAAAAACCTACCATTAGCGACTCGAAAACAAAGGACGCCCAAGAACTCCTCAATAACTACCTCTTCCCTGGCATGACAAAAATAACCATTTGCTATTCAAATCTTCCTTAAATAATGTCATTCATAGAATTTTCCAAAATTTGGTCCCCATATATGAAATCTGGTAGAGAATTTTCCCTAAAACCTACCATTCGTGACACCAAAACAAAGTCGCCCAAGAACTTGTCGATAAGTACTTCTTCGCGGCATGACCAAAATAACTTTTTTATCCAAACCATCCTTACCCAAATTAGGTTCCCATATATGACATCTGGTAGAGAATTCGCCCTAAAACCTACCATTCGCGACTCAAAAACAAAGGTCGCCCAAGAACTCCTCGATAACAACCTCTTCCCTGGCATGACCAAAATAACTTTTTGCTATTCAAATCATCCTTATAAGAAATCGGTCACATAATTTTCCCAAATTAGGTCCCCATATATGACACCTGGTAGAGAATTTGCTCTAAAACATACCATTCGCGACTCGAAAACAAAGGTCGCCCAAGAACTCCTCGATAACTAGGTCTTCCCTGGAACGACCAAAATAAATTTTTCCTATTAAAACCATCCTTAAGAAATGTCGTTCATAGAATTTTCCCAAATTAGGTCCCCATATATGACATCTGGCAGAGAATTTGCCCTAAAACCTACCATTCATACCTCGAAAACGAAGGTCGCTCAAAAACTCCTCGATAACTACCTCTATCCTGGCATGATCAAAATAACTTTTTTCTATTCAAACCATCCTTAAGAAATGTCGTTCATAGAGTTTTCCAAAATTAGGTCCCCATATATGACATCTGGTAGAAAATTTGCCCAAAAACCTACCATTCCGGACTCGAAAACAAATGACGCCCTAGAACTCCTCGATAACTACCTCTTGCCTGGCATGACAAAAATAACTTTTTTCTATTCAAATCGTCCTTAAATAATGTCGTTCATAGGATTTTCCAAAATTTGGTCCCCATATATGACATCTGGTGGAGAATTTGCCCTAAAACCTACCACTCGTGACTCCAAAACAAAGTCGCCCAAGAACTCCTCGATAAGTACCTCTTCCCTGGCATGACCAAAATAATTTTTGCTATCCAAACCATCCTTACCCAAATTAGGTCCCCATATATGACACCTGGTAATGAATTTGTTCTAAAACCTACCATTCGCAACTCGAAAACAAAGGTCGCACAAGAACTCCTCGATAACTACCTCTTCCCTGGCATGACCAAAATAACCTTTTGCTATTCAAATCGTCCTTGAGTAATGTCGTTCATAGAATTTTCCAAAATTTGGTCCCCATATATGACATCTGGTAGAGAATTTGCCTTAAAACCTACCATTCCCGACTCGAAAACGAATGTCGCCCAAAAACTCCTCGATAACTACCTCTTCCCTAGCATGACAAAAATAACATTTTTCTATTCAAATCATCCTCAAATAATGTCGTTCATAGAATTTTCCAAAATTTGGTCCCCATATATGACATCTGGTAGAGAATTTGCACTAAAACCTACCATTCGCGACTCGAAAACAAAGTCGCCCAAGAACTCCTCGATAAGTACCTCTTCCCTGGCATGACCGAAATAACATTTTTCTATTCTAATCGTACTTAAATAACGTCGTTCATAGAATTTTCTAAATTTTCATCCCCACGTATGACATCTGGTAGAGAATTTCCCTTAAAACCTACCATTCCCGACTCGAAAATGAAGGTCGCCCAAAAACTCCTCGATAACTACCTCCTCCCTAGCATGATCAAAATAACTTTTTTCTATTCAAACCATCCTTGAAAAGTGTCTTTTATAAAATTTCCCAAATTAGATCCCCATATAAGACATCTGGTAGAAAATTTTCCCAAAAACCTACCATTCGTGACTCGACAAAGGACGCCCAAGAACTCCTCAATAACTACCTCTTCCCAGGCATGACAAAAATAACCTTTTGCTATTCAAATCATCCTTAAATAATGTCGTTCATAGAATTTTCCAAAATTTGATCCCCGTATATGACATCTGGTAGAGAATTTGCACTAAAACCTACCATTCACGACTCAAAAACAAAGTCGCACAAGAACTCCTCGGTAAGTACCTCTTCCCTGGCATGACGAAAATAACTTTTTGCTATCCAAATCATCCTTGCCCAAATTAGGTTCCCATATATGACATCTGGTAGAGAATTCGCCCTAAAACCTTCCATTCGCGACTCAAAAACAAAGGTCGCCCAAGAACTCCTCGATAACAACCTCTTCCCTGGCATGACCAGAATAACTTTTTGCTATTCAAATCATCCTTGAGTAATGTCGTTCATAGAATTTTCCAAAATTTGGTTCCCATATATGACATCTGGTGGAGAATTTGCCTTAAAACCTACCATTCCCGACTCGGAAAGGAAGGTCGCCCAAGAACTCATCGATAACCGCCTCTTCCCTGGCATGATCAAAATAACCTTTTTCTAATCAAACCATGCTTACAAGATGTCGTTCAGAGAATTTTCCCAAATTAGGTCCCCGTGTATGACACCTGGTAGTGAATTTGTTCTAAAACCTACCATTCGCGACTTGAAAACAAAGGTCGCCCAAGAACTCCTCGATAACTACCTCTTCCTTGGCATGACCAAAATAAATTTTTGCTATTAAAACCATACTTAAAAATGTCGTTCATAGAATTTTCCCAAATTAGGTCCCCATATATGACATTTGGTAGAGAATTTGCCCTAAAACCTACCATTCACGACTCGAAAACGAAGGTCGCCCAAACACTCCTCGATAACTACGTCTTCCCTGTCATGATCGAAATAACTTTTTGCTATTAAAACCATCCTTGAAAAGTGTCGTTTATAGAATTTTACCAAATTAGGTCCCCATATAAGACATCTGGTAGAAAATTTCCCCAAAAACCTACCATTCGCGACTCGAAAACAAAGGACGCCCAAGAACTCCTCGATAACTGCCTCTTCCCTGGCATGACAAAAATAACTTTTTGCTATTCAAATCATCCTTAAATAACTTCGTTCATAGAATTTTCCAAAATTTGGTCGCCATATATAACATCTGGTAGAGAGAATTTGCTCTAAAACCTACCATTCGCGACTCGAAAACAAAGTCACCCAAAAAATCCTCGATATCTACCTCTTCCCTGGCATGATCAAAATAAATTTTTGCTATTCAAACCATCCTTAAAAATTGTCATGTATAGAATTTTCCAAAATTAGGTCCCCATATATGACATCTGGTAGAAAATTTGCCCTAAAACCTACCATTCGCGAGTCGAAAACAAAGGACGCCCAAGAACTCCTAGATAACTACCTCTTCCCTGGCATGACAAAAATAACTTTTTTCTATTCAAATCGTCCTTAAATAATGTCGTTCATAGAATTTTCCAAAATTTGGTCCCCATATATGACATCTGGTATAGAATTTGCCCTAAAACCTACCATTCGCGACTCAAAAACAAAGTCGCCCAAGAACTCATTGAAAAGTACCTCTTCCCCGGCATGACCAAAATAACTTTTTGCTATCCAAACCATCCATACCCAAATTAGGTTCCCATATATGACATCTGGTAGAGAATTCGCCCTAAAACATACCATTCGCGACTCAAAAACAATGGTCGCCCAAGAACTCCTCGATAACTACCTCTTCCCTGGCATGACCAAAATAACCTTTTGCTATTCAAATCATCCTTGAGTAATGTCGTTCATAGAATTTTCCAAAATTTGGTTCCCATATATGACATCTAGTAAAGAATTTGCCTTAAAACCTACCATTCCCGACTCGGAAAGGAAGGTCGCCCAAGAACTCCTCGATAACTGCCTCTTCCCTGGCATGACCAAAATAACTTTTTGCTATTCAAACCATCCTTACAAGAATTCGTTCATAGAATTTTCGCAAATTAGGTCCCCATATATGACACCTGGTAGTGAATTTGTTCTAAAACCCACCATTCGCGACTCGAAAACAAAGGTCGCACAAGAACTCCTCGATAACTAACTCTTCCCTGGCATGACCAAAATAACCTTTTGCTATTCAAATCATCCTTGAGTAATGTCGTTCATAGAATTTTCCAAAATTTGGTCGCCATATATGACATCTGGTAGAGAATTTGCCTTAAAACCAACCATTCCCGACTCGAAAACGAAGGTCGCCCAAAAACTCCTCGATAACTACCTCTTCCCTAGCATGATCAAAATAACTTTTTGCTATTAAAACCATCCTTCAAAAGTCTTGTTTATAGAATTTTCGCAAATTAGGTCCCCATATAAGACATCTGGTAGAAACTTTGCCCAAAAACCTACCATTCTCGACTCGAAAACAAAAGACGCCCAAGAACTTCTCAATAACTACCTCTTTCTTGGCATGACAAAAATAACCTTTTGCTATTCAAATCATCCTTAAATAATGTCGTTCATAGAATTTTCCAAAATTTGGTCCCCATATATGACATCTGGCAGAGAATTTGCACTAAAACCTACCATACGCGACTCAAAAACAAAGGTCGCCCAAGAACTCCTCGAGAACAACCTCTTCCCTGCCATGACCAGAATAACTTTTTGCTATTCAAATCATCCTTGAGTAATGTCGTTCATAGAATTTTCCAAAATTTGGTTCCCATATATGACATCTGGTAGAGAATTTGCGTTAAAACCTACCATTCCCGACTCGGAAAGGAAGGTCGCCCAAGAACTCCTCGATAACTACCTCTTCTCTGGCATGATCAAAATAACCTTTTTCTAATCAAACCATCCTTACAAGATGTCGTTCAGAGAATTTTCCCAAATTAGGTCCCCGTGTATGACACCTGGTAGTGAGTTTGTTCTAAAACCTACCATTCGCGACTTGAAAACAAAGGTCGCCCAAGAACTCCTCGATAACTACCTCTTCCTTGGCATGACCAAAATAAATTTTTGCTATTAAAACCATACTTAAAAATGTCGTTCATAGAATTTTCCCAAATTAGGTCGCCATATATGACATTTGGTAGAGAATTTGCCCTAAAACCTACCATTCACGACTCGAAAACGAAGGTCGCCCAAACACTCCTCGATAACTACCTCTTCCCTGTCATGATCAAAATAACTTTTTTCTATTAAAACCATCCTTGAAAAGTGTCGTTTATGGAATGTTCCCAAATTAGGTCCCCATATAAGACATCTGGTTGAAAATTTGCCCAAAAACCTACCATTCGCGACTCGAAAACAAAGGACGCCCAAGAACTCCTCGATAACTGCCTCTTCCCTGGCATGACAAAAATAACTTTTTGCTACTCAAATCATCCTTAAATAACTTCTTTCATAGAATTTTCCAAAATTTGGTCGCCATATATAACATCTGGTAGAGAGAATTTGCTCTAAAACCTACCATTCGCGACTCGAAAACAAAGTCACCCAAAAAATCCTCGATAACTACCTCTGCCCTGGCATGATCAAAATAAATTTTTGCTATTCAAACCATCCTTAAAAATTGTCATGTATAGAATTTTCCCAAATTAGGTCCCCATATATGACATCTGGTAGAAAATTTGCCCTAAAACCTACCATTCGCGAGTCGAAAACAAAGGACGCCCAAGAACTCCTCGATAACTACCTCTTCCCTGGCATGACAAAAATAACTTTTTCTATTCAAATCATCCTTAAATAATGCCGTTCATAGAATTTTCCAAAATTTGGTCCCCATATATGACATCTGGTAGAGAATTTGCCCTAAAAGCTACCATTCGCGACTCGAAAACAAAGTCGCCCAAGAAATCCTCGATAAGTACCTCTTCCCTGGCATGACCAAAATAACTTTTTGCTATCCAAACCATCCTTACCCAAACTAGGTTCCCATATATGACATCTGGTAGAGAATTCGACCTAAAACCTATCATTCGCGACTCAAAAACAAAGGTCGCCCAAGAACTCCTCGATAACTACCTCTTCCCTCGCACGACCATAATAAATTTTTGCTATCCAAACCATCCTTAAATAATGACGTTCATAGAATTTTACTAAATTAGGTCCCCATATATGATATCTGGTAGAGAATTTGCCGTAGAACCTACGATACGTGACTCTAAAACAAAGGTCGCCCAAGAACTCCTCGATAAGTTGCTCTTCGCTGGCATGAACAAAATAACTTTTTGCTATTGAAATCATCCTTAAAAAAAAGTGGTTCACAGAGTTTTCCCAAATTAGGTCTCCATATATGACATCGGGTAGAGAATTTGCCCTAAAACCTATGACTCGCGACTGAAAAACGAAGGTCGCCCAAAAACTCCTCGATAACTACCTCTTCCCTGGCGTGATCAAAATAACTTTTTGCTATTCAAACCATCCTTAAAAAGTGTCGTTTATAGAATTTTCCCAAATTAGGTCCCCATATATGAAATCTGGTTGAAAATTTGCCCAAAAACCTACTATTCGAGACAGGAAAACAAAGGACGCCCAAGAACTGCTCGATAACTACCTCTTCCCTGGCATGAAAAAAATAACTTTTTGCTATTCAAATCATACTAAAATATTGTCGTTCATAGAATTTTCCAAAATTTGGTCCCATATATGACATCTGGTAGAGAATTTGCCCGAAAAGCTACCATTCGCGACACGAAAGCAAAGTCGCCCAAGAACTCCTCGATAAGTACCTCTTCCCTAGCATGACCAAAATAACTTTTTGCTATCCTAACCATCCTTACCCAAATTAGGTTACCATATATGACATATGGTAGAGAATTCGCCCTAAACCTACCATTCGCGACTCAAAAACAAAGTTCGCCCAAGAACTCCTCGATAAGTACCTCTTCCCTGGCATGATCAAAATCACTTTTTGCTATTCAAACCATCATTACAAGATGTTGTTCACAGAATTTTCCCAAATTAGGTCCCCATATATGGCACCTTGTAGTGAATTTGTTCTAAAACCTACCATTCGCGACTCGAAAACAAAGGTCGCCCAAGAACTCCTCGATAACTACCTCTTCCCTGGCATGACCAAAATAACTTTTTGCTATTCAAATCATCCTTAAATAACGTCATTCATAGAATTATCCAAAATTAGGTCCCAATATATGACATCTTTAAGAGAGAATTTGCCCTAAAACCTACCATTCGCGACTCGAAAACAAAGTCACCCAAGAACTCCTCGATAACTATCTCTTCCCTGGCATGATAAAAATAACTTTTTTCTATTCAGACCATCCTTAAAAGGTGTTGTTTATAAAATTTCCCCAAATTAGGTCCCCATAGATGACATCTGGTAGAAATTTTTCCCTAAAACCTACCATTCGCGACTCGAAAACAAAGGACGCCCAAGAACTCCTCGAGAACTACCTCTTCCCTGGCATGACAAAAACAACTTTTTGATATTCAAATCATCCTAAAATAATGTCGTTTGTAGAAGTTTCCAAATTTTGGTCCCCATAAATGACATCTGGTAGAGAATTTGCCCTAAAACCTACCATTCGCGACTCGAAAACAAAGACGCCCAAAACTCCTCGATAAGTACCTCTTCCCTTGCATGACCAAAATAACTTTTTGCTATCCAAACCATCCTTACCCAAATTAGGTTCCAATATATGACATCTGGTAGAGAATTCGCCCGAAAACCTACCATTCGTGACTCAAAAACAATGGTCGCCCAAGAACTCCTCGATAACAACCTCATCCTTCGCATGACCAAAATAAATTTTTGCTATCCAAACCATCCTTAAATAATGTCGTTCACAGAATTTTACCAAATTAGGTCTCCATATATGACATCTGGTGGAGAATTTGCCGTAAAACCTACCATACGTTACTCGAAAACAAAGGTCGCCCAAGAACTCCTCAATAAGTAGCTCTTCGCTGGCATGACCAAAATAACTTTTTGCTATTGAAACCATCATTAAAAAAATGTGGTTCATAGAGTTTTTCCAAATTAGGTCCCCATATATGACATCGGGTAGAGAATTTGCCCTAAAACCTACGACTCGCGACTCGAAAACAAAGGTCGGCCAAGAACTCCTCGATAACTACCTCTTCCCCGGCATGATCAAAATAACTTTTTGCTATTCAAACCATCCTTAAAAAGTGTCATTTATAGAATTTTCCCAAATTTGGTCCCCATATATGACATCTGGTAGAGAATTTGCTCTAAAACCTAACATTCGTGACTCGAAAACAAATGTCGCCCAAGACCTCCTCGATAACTACCTCTTCCTTGGCATGACCAAAATAACTTTTTTCTGTTAAAACCATCCTTAAAAAATGTCGCTCATAGAATTTTCCCAAATTAGGTCCCCATATATGATATCTGGCAGGGAATTTGCCCTAAAACCTACCATTCACGACTCGAAAACGAAGGTCGCCCAAAAACTCCTCGATAACTACCTCTTCCCTAGCATGATCAAAATAACTTTTTTCTATTCAAACCATCCTTAAAAAGTGTCGTTTATAGAACTTTTCTAAATTAGGTCCCCAAATATGACATCTGGTAGAAAATTTGCCCTTAAACCTACTATTTGTGACTCGAAAACAAAGGACGCCCAAGAAATCCATGATAACTACCTCTTCCCTGGCATGACAAAAATAACTTTTGCTATTCAAATCATCCTTAAAAATGTCGTTCATATAATTTTCCAAAATTTGGTCCCCATATATGACATCTGGTAGAGAATTTGCCCTAAAAGCTACCATTCGCGACTCGAAAACAAAGTCGCCCAAGAAATCCTCGATAAGTACCTCTTCCCTGGCATGACCAAAATAACTTTTTGCTATCCAAACCATCCTTACCCAAACTAGGTTCCCATATATGACATCTGGTAGAGAATTCGACCTAAAACCTATCATTCGCGACTCAAAAACAAAGGTCGCCCAAGAACTCCTCGATAACTACCTCTTCCCTCGCACGACCAAAATAAGTTTTTTCAATCCAAACCATCCTTAAATAATGTCGTTCATAGAATTTTACCAAATTAGGATCCCATATATGATATCTGATAGAGAATTTGCCCTAAAACCTACCATAAGTGACTCGAAAACAAAGGTCACCCAAGAACTCCTCGATAAATAGCTCTTTGCTGGCATGACCAAAATAACTTTTTGCTATTGAAACCATCCTTAAAAAATGTGGTTCACAGAGTTTTCCCAAAATAGGTCCCCATATATGACATCTGGCAGAGAATTTGCCCTAAAATCTACCATTCACGACTCAAAAACGAAGGTCACCCAAGAACTCCTCGATAACTCCGTCTCACCTGGCATGACCAAAATAACTTTTTACTATTCAAACCATCCTTAAAAAATGTCATTCACAGAATTTTCCCGAATTAGGAGCCCATATATGACAGAATTTGCCCTAAAACCTATCATTCGTCACTCGAAGACAAAGGACGCCCGAGAACTCCTCGATAACTACCTCTTCCCTGGCATGATCAAAATAACTTTTTGCTATTAAAACCATCCGTACAAGATGTCGTTCATAGAATTTTCACAAATTAGGTCTCCATATATGACATCTGGTAGAGAATTTGCTCAAAAACCTACCATTCACGACTCGAAAACAAAGGTCGCCCATGAATCCCTCGATAACTATCTATTCCCTGGCATGATCAAAATAACTTTTTGCTATCCAAACCATCCTTAAAAAAATGTCATTCACTGAATTTCCCAAATTAGGTCCCAATATACGACATCTGGTAGAGAATTTGCCCTAAAACCTACCATTTGTGACTCGAAAACAAAGGTCGACCAAGAACTCCTCGATAACTACCTCTTCCCTTGCATGACCAAAATAAGTTTTTTCTATCCAAACCATCCTTAAAAAAAGTCATTCAAAGAATTTCCCAAATTAGGTCCGCATATATGACATCTGGCAGAGAATTTGCCCTAAAACCTACCATTCACGACTCGAAAACGAAGGTCGCCCAAGAACTCCTAGATATCTACGTCTTCCATGGTATGATCAAAATAACTTTTTGCTATTCAAACCATCCTTAAAAAATGCCGTTCACAGAATTTTCCAAAATTAGATACCCACATATCACATATGTAGAGAATTTGCTCTAAAAGCTACCATTGACGACTGGAAAACAAAGGTCGCCCAAGAACTCGGTGATAACTACCTCTTCCCTGGCATGACCAAAATAACTTTTTTCTATTCAAATCATCCTTAAAAAATGTCATTCACCGAATTTTCCCAAATTAGGTCCCCATATATGAAATCTGGCAGAGAATTTGCCATAAAACATACCATTCACGACTCGAAAACAAAGGTCACCCAAGAACTCCTCCATAACGACCTCTTCCCTGGCATGATCAAAATAACTTTTTGATATTCAAACCATCCTTAAAAAATTTCGTTCACAGAATTTTCCCAAATTAGGTCCCCATATATGAAATCTGGCAGAGAATTTGCCCTAAAACCTACCATTCGTGACTTGAAAAAAAAGGTTACCCAAGAACTCCTTGATAACTACCTCCTCCCTGGCATGACCAAACGAACTTTTTTCTATTGAAACCATCCTTAAAAAATGCCGTTCACAGAATTTTCCCAAATTAGGTGCCCACATATGACATCGGGTAGAGAATTTGCCCTAAAACCTACCATTCGCGACTCTAAAACAAAGGACGCCCAAGAACTCCTCGATAACAACCTCTTCTCTGGCATGACCAAAATAACTTTTTAATATTCAAATCATCCTTGAGTAATGTCGTTCATAGAGTTTTCCTAAACTTAGTCCCCATATATGACATCGGGTAGAGAATTTGCCTTAAAAACTACCATTCCCGACTCGGACAGGAAGGTCGCCCAAGAACTCCTCGATAACTACCTCTTCCCTGGCATGATCAAAATAGCTTTTTGTTATTCTGACCATCCTTAAAAGATGTCCTTTATAGAATTTTCCCAAATTAGGTCCCCATATATGACAGCTGGTAGAGAATTTGCTCTAAAACCTACCATTCGCGACTCGAAAACAAAGGTCGCCAAAGAACTCCTCGATAACTACCTCTTCCCTGGCATGAAATACTTTTTGCTATTAAAACTATCCTTAAAAAATGTCATTCATAGAATTTTCCCAAATTAGGTCCCCATATATGACATCTGGCAGAGAATTTTCCCTAAAACCGACCATTCACGACTCAAAAACGAAGGTCGCCCAAGAACTCCTCGATAACTACCTCTTCCCTGGCATGATCAAAATAACTTTTTGCTATTCAAACCATCCTTAGAAAGTGTCGTTTATAGAATTTTGCCAAATTAGGTCCCCAAATATGACTTCTGGTAAAAAAATTGCCCTAAAACATACCATTCGTGACTCAAAAACAAAGAACGCCCAAGAACTCCTTGATAACTACCTCTTCCCTGGCATGACAAAAATAAATTTTTGCTATTCAAATCATCCTTAACTAATGCCGTTCATAGAATTTTCCAAAATTTGGTCCCCATATATGACATTTGGTAGCGAATTTGCCCTAAAACTTACCATTCGCGACTCGAGAACAAAACCGCCCAAAAACTCCTTGATAACTACCTCTTCACTAGAATGATCAAAATAAATTGTTGCTATTCAAACCATCCTTAAAAAGTGTCGTTTATTAAATTTTCCAAAATTAGGTCCCCACGTATGACATTTGGTAGAAAATTGTCCCTAAAACCTACCATTCGCTACTCGAAAAGAAAGGACGCCCAAGAACTCCTTGATAACTACCTCTTCCCTGGCATGACAAAAATAACTTTTTGCTATTCAAATCATCCTTAACTAATGTCGTTCATAGAATTTTCCAAAATTTGGTCCCTGTATATGACATCTGGTTGCGAATTTGCCCTAAAACCTACCATTCGCGACTCGAAAACAAAGCCGCCCAAAAACTCCTCGATAACTACCTCTTCCCTGGCATGATCAAAATAACTTTTCGCTATTCAAACCATCCTTAAAAAGTGTCATTTATAGAATTTGACCAAATTAGGTCACCATATATGACATCTGGTAGAAAATTTGACCTAAAACCTACTATTCGCGACTCAAAAAGAAAGGACGCCCAAGAACTCCTCGATAACTACCTCTTCCCTAGCATGACAAAAATAAATTTTTGCTATTCAAATCATCCTTAAATAATGTCGTTCATAGAATTTGGCAAACTTTGGTCCCCATATATGACATCTAGTAGAAAATTTGCCCAAAACCTACCATTCGCGACTCGAAAACAAAGTCACCAACAACTCCTCGATAAGTACCTCTTCCCTGGCGTGACCAAAATTACTTTTTGCTATCCAAACCATCCTTACCCAAATTAGGTTCCCATATATGACATCTGGTAGAGAATTCGCCCTAAAACCTACCATTCGCGAGTCAAAAACAAAGGTCGCCCAAGAACTCCTCGATAACAACCTCTTCTCTGGCATGACCAACATAACTTTTTGTTATCCAAATCATCCTTGAGTAATGTCTTTCATAGAATTTTCCAAAATTTGGTCACCATATATGACATCTTGTAGAGAATTTGCCTTAAAACCTACCATTCCCGACTAGGAAAGGAAGGTCGCCCAAGAACTCCTCGATAACTGCCTCTTCCCTGGCATGATCAAAATAAATTTTTGCTATTCAAAACATCCTTACAAGATGTCGTTCACAGAATTTTCCCAAATTAGGTCCCCATATATGACACCTGGTAGAGAATTTGTTCTAAAACCTATCATTCGCGACTCGAAAACAAAGGTCGCCCAAGAACTCCTCGATAACTACCTCTTCCCTGGCATGACCAAAATAACTTTTTGCTATTAAAACCATCCTTAAAAAATGTCGTTCATAGAATTTTCCCAAATTAGGTCCCCATATATGACATCTGACAGAGAATTTGCCATAAAACCTTTCATTCACGACATGAAAATGATGGTCGCCCAAAAATTCCTCGTTAACTACCTCTTCCCTGGCATGATCAAAATAACTTTTTGCTATTCAAACCATCCTTGAAAAGTGTCATTTATAGAATTTTCCCAAAATAGGTCCCCATATAAGACATCTGGTAGAAAATTTGCCCAAAAACCTACCATTCGCGACTCGAAAACAAAGTCGCCCAAGAACTCCTCGATAAGTACCTCTTCCCTGGCATGACCAAAATAACTTTTTGCTATCCAAACCATCCTTAGCCATATTAGGTTCCCATATATGACATCTGGTAGAGAATTCGCCCTAAAACCTACCATTCGCGACTCAAAAACAAAGGTCGCCCAAGAACTCCTCGATAACTACCTCTTCCCTCGCACGACCAAAATAAATTTTTTTCTAAAACCTACTATTCGTGACTCGAAAACAAAGGACGCCCAAGAAATCCTTGATAACTACCTCTTCCCTGGCATGACAAAAATAACTTTTGCTATTCAAATCATCCTTCAAAATGTCGTTCATATCATTTTCCAAATTTTGGTCCCTATATATGACATCTGGTAGAGAATTTGCCCTAAAACCTACCATTCACGACTCGAAAACAAAGTTGCCCAACAACTCCTCGATAAGTACCTCTTCCCTGGCATGACCAAAATAAGTTTTTGCTATCCAAACCATCCTTACCCAAATTAGGTTCCCATATATGACATCTGGTAGAGAATTCGCCCTAAAACCTACCATTCGCGACTCAAAAACAAAGGTCGCCCAAGAACTCCACAATAACTACCTCTTCCCTCGCACGACCAAAATAATTTTTTTCTATCCAAACCATCCTTAAATAATGTCGTTCACAGAATTTTACCAAATTAGGATCCCATATATGACATTTGGCAGAGAATTTGCCCTAAAACCTACCATTCATGACTCAAAAACGAAGGTCACCCAAGAACTCCTCGATAACTCCGTCTCGCCTGGCATGACCAAAATAAATTTTTACTATTCAAACCATTCTTAAAAAATGTCGTTCACAGAATTTTCCCAAATTACGAGCCCATATATGACAGAATATGCCCTAAAACCTATCATTCGCGACTCGAAAACAAAGGACGCCCGAGAACTCCTTGATAACTACCTCTTCCCTGGCATGATCAAAATAACTTTTTGCTATTAAAACCATCCATACAAGATGTGGTAGAGATTTTGCTCACAAACCTACCATTCACGACTCGAAAACAAAGGTCGCCCAAGAATCCCTCGATAACTATCTATTCACTGGCATGATCAAAATAACTTTTTGCTATCCAAACCATCCTTAAAAAATGTCATTCACTGAATTTCCCAAGTTAGGTCCCAATATACGACATCTGGTAGAGAATTTGCCCTAAAACCTACCATTTGTGACTCGAAAACTAAGGTCGACCAAGAACTCCTCGATAACTACCTCTTCCCTGGCATGACCAAAATAAATTTTTGCTATCCAAACCATCCTTAAAAAAAGTCATTCAAATAATTTCCCAAATTAGGTCCGCATATATGGCATCTGGCAGAGAATTTGCCCTAAAACCTACCATTCACGACTCGAAAACGAAGGTCGCCCAAGAACTCCTAGATATCTACGTCTTCCAAGGCATGATCAAAATAACTTTTTGCTATTCAAACCATCCTTAAAAAATGTCGTTCACAGAATTTTCCAAAATTAGGTACCCACATATCACATCTGGTAGAGAATTTGCTCTAAAAGCTACCATTCACGACTAGAAAACAAAGGTCGCCCAAGAACTCGGTGATAACTACCTCTTCCCTGGCATAACCAAAATAACTTTTTTCTATTCAAATCATCCTTAAAAAAATGTCATTCACTGAATTTTCCAGAATGAGGTCCCCATATATGACAACTGGCAGAGAATTTGCCATAAAACCTACCATTCACGACTCGAAAGATAAGCTCACCCAAGAACTCCTCCATAACGACCTCTTCCCTGGCATGATCAAAATAACTTTTTGATATTCAAACCATCCTTAAAAAAATTCGTTCATTGAATTTTCCCAAATTAGGTCCCCATATATGACCTCTGGTAGGGAATTTGCCCTAAAACCTACCATTCGTGACTCGAAAATAAAGGTTACCCAAGAACTCCTTGATAACTACCTCCTCCCTGGCTTGACCAAACTAACTTTTTTCTATTGAAACCATCCTTAAAAAATGCAGTTCACAGAATTTTCCCAAATTAGGTGCCCACATATGACATCGGGTAGAGAATTTGCCCTAAAACCTACCATTCGCGACTCAAAAACAAAGGACGCCGAATAATTCCTCGATAACAACCTCTTCTCTGGCATGACGAAAATAACTTTTTAATATTCAAATCATCCTTGAGTAATGTCGTTCATAGAGTTTTCCAAAATTTGGTTCCGATATATGATATTTGGTAGAGAATTTGCCTTAACAACTACGATTCCCGACTCGGAAAGGAAGGTCGCCCAAGAACTCCTCGATAACTACCTCTTCCCTGGCATGATCAAAATAACTTTTTGTTATTCAAACCAACCTTAAAAGATGTCCTTCATAGATTTTTCCCAAATTAGGTCCCCATATATGACACCTGGTAGAGAATTTGCTCTAAAACCTACCATTCGCGAGTCGAAAACATAGGTCGCCAAAGAACTCCTCGATAACTACCTCTTCCCTGGCATGATCAAAATTACTTTTTGATATTCAAACCATCCTTCAAAAATTTCGTTCACAGAATTTTGACTCGAAAACGAAGGTTGCCCAAGAACTCCTCGATAACTACCTCTTCCCTGGCATGATCAAAATAACTTTTTGCTATTCAAACCATCCTTAAAAAGTGTCGTTTATAGAATTTTCCCAAATTAGGGCCCCATATATGACTTCTGGTAAAAAAATTGCCCTAAAACCTACCACTCGCGACTCAAAATCAAAGGACGCCCAAGAACTCCTCGATAACTACCTCTACCCTGGCATGACAAAAATAACTTTTTGCTATTCAAATCATCCTTAACTTATGTCGTTCATAGAATTTTCCAAAATTTGGTCCCCATATATGACATTTGGTAGCGAATTTGCCCTAAAACCTACCATTCGCGACTCGAAAACAAACCCGCCCAAAAACTCCTTGATAACTACCTCTTCACTGGAATGATCAAAATAAATTTTTGCTATTAAACCATCCTTAAAAAGTGTCGTTTATTGAATTTTCCAAAATTAGGTCCCCACGTATGACATCTGGTAGAAAATTCGCCCTAAAACCTACCATTCGCGACTCAAAAACAAAGGTCGCCCAAGAACTCCTCGATAACAACCTCTTCTCTGGCATGACCAACATAACTTTTTGCTATCCAAATCATCCTTGAGTAATGTCGTTCATAGAATTTTCCAAAATTTGGTCACCATATATGACATCTGGTAGAGAATTTGCCTTAAAACCTAGCATTCCCGACTAGGAAAGGAAGGCCGCCCAAGAACTCCTCGATAACTGCCTCTTCCCTGGCATGATCAAAATAAATTTTTGCTATTCAAAACATCCTTACAAGATGTCGTTCACAGAATTTTCGCAAATTAGGTCCCCATATATGACACCTGGTAGAGAATTTGTTCTAAAACCTATCATTCGCGACTCGAAAACAAAGGTCGCCCAAGAACTCCTCAATAAGTAGCTCTTCCCTGGCATGACCATAATAACTTTTTGCTATTCAAACCATCCTTCAAAAAATGTGGTTCATAGAGTTTTCCCAAATTAGGTCCCCATATATGACATTGGGTAGAGAATTTTCCCTAAAACCTACCACTCGCGACTCGAATACAAAGGTCGCCCAAGAACTCCTCGATAACTACCTCTTGCCTGGCATGACAAAAATAACTTTTTACTATTCAAACCATCCTTAAAAATGTCGTTCATAGAATTTTCCCAAATTAGGTGCCCATATATGACAGAATATGCCCTAAAACCTACCATTCGCGACTCGAAAACTAAGGACGCCCAAGAACTCCTCGATTAGTACCTCCTCCCTCGCATGATCAAAATAACTTTTTGCTATTAAAACCATCCATACAAGATGTCGTTCACCGATTTTTCTAGAATTAGGTCCCCATATATGACATGGTAGAGAATTTGCTCTAAAACCTACCATTCACGACTCGAAAACAAAGGTCGCCCAAGAACCCCTCGATAACTATCTATTCCCTAGCATGATCAAAATAACTTTTTGCTATCCAAACCATCCTTAAAAAATGTCATGCACTGAATTTCCCAAATTAGGTCCCAATATATTACATCTGGTAGAGAATTTGCCCTAAAACCTACCATTCGCGACTCAAAAACAAAGGTCGCCCAAGAACTCCTGGATAACTACCCCTACCCTCGCATGACAAAAATAAATTTTAGCTATCCAAACCATGCTTAAAAAATCTCCTTCATTGAATTTTCCCAAATTAGGTCCCCATATATGACATCGGGTAGAGAATTTGCCCTAAAACCTACCATTCACGACTCGAAAACAAAGGTCACCCAAGAACTCCTCCATAACGACCTCTTCCCTGGCATGATCAAAATAACTTTTTACAATTCAAACCATCCTTAAAAAATGTCGTTCACAGAATTTGCCCAAATTAGGTCCCCATATATGACATCTGGTAGGGAATTTGCCCTAAAACCTACCGTTCGTGACTCGAAAACAAAGGTTACCCAAGAACTCCTCGATAACTACCTCCTCCCTGGCATGACCAAACTAACTTTTGCTATTGAAAACATCCTTAAAAAATGTCGTTCACAGAATTTTCCCAAATTAGGTGCCCACATATGACATCGGGTATAGAATTTGCCCTAA